>NW_027591996.1:0-66145 GCF_964213995.1 Mustelus asterias
GGGGAGGGGAGGGAATCACCTTTGGGATCTGGGGAACCAATGGCTTAATTTTCTCAGTGACACAGCATTGAGGGGCCTCCCCAACTTACATCAATATGAAGCATCCCTCTGGCGATCAGCAATGGAAGAGGATTCCTACTGGAGGCAAATATGAGACAAATTAGTCACAGGTGGGTGGTGAGAAAATATTTAATGATCGCAATAAACGTGTTTAAATAGTAAGTTCTAACATAAAAACGTGCGAACGGGAAGCGTGAAGGTGCTTAAAGATCTATCTAACTAGTGCAGACCTTCACCCATGCCATCTTAGTACAACTACAACTTCCTAACCTTACGTGGCCTACAACTACGTCTCAGTGTCTCCCCAGAATGTTCATTGGAGGAGGAGGGGGCCAGCTGCCTACCTCGCCCTGTTGCCTGTGATGCGTGCGGTAGGGTCCTCTTGAGGCCCTGGACCTTGAGGGCGCTGGCCGGCTTTCAGGTGTCTGGGATTTTTCCATGACACCCGCTTCATCCCGCCGCCCCTGAGATGCCCTGGTGTCAGGAAGGGGGGGAGTCAGAAGGTGTAGCCACAGCCACAGTCTCCTGACTGGAAGGCCCCAGCACGGGCTCGAGCCCTTTCTCCTCCCTTGGGGTTCCTGTGGGCCCCTGGGTCACTCCATGGGACGTCAGTCCTTCTGCAATGAGCTCCAGTAGCTCCAGCATCACCTGGCGCTGCCAGTCCTGGAGGACCACCTGCGTCCTACCCATGGTGGTCGAGCCCTCTGCGATGGCCAATTGTATCGGGGGCCACATGTCAGTGGCCACAGCCAGTGCCCTCTGAGACTGGGCTACGCTCTGCAGCCCCTCTGCCATAGCCCTCTGTGACTGGGCCACGTACTCAAGGGCTGCTGCCATAGCCCACTGTATCTCAGCACTGTCCCGCTGGGCCTCCTGCAAGCTCTTGAGCCTCTCAGACATGGGCCGCAGAACCTCGAGAATCCTGTTCAGTCCCTCAGCTGTGGCCCACTGTGACTCGGCCATCACTTGGAGCCTGCCACTCTTGGTGAGGATTCCCTGCTCCAGGCTTTCCACCGTGGAAGCCACCCTTGCAGTGTTGGTCTGGTAACCATGCAAGACAGGCAATAACTGGTTCATCTGAAAGCTTTGGGACTCCTCCCAACAGCCTCGCAGTTGGTCCAGTGTGACTGTCAGCCCCTCCTGCATTCCCTGACTCTGTTGCTGCATCTCCAGCAGCTGAGGGAGAAGTGATCTCAGAGGCCCAGCATGTAGTCTGAGGCCAGCTGAGTCCATGCCTCCAGCAGGCCCCCCCAAGCCAGAGGCCTTGGACGTTCCCTCCTCCACCTGATGTACATCAGCAGATGTGTTGTGCTCACCAGAGAGTGATCCAGAAGACTCACCACTAACTGGACCACCGACGTATCAGTATCTGTAATGGTGGGTTGTGAGGTGGAAGCTGACGCCAAAACTGTGCCACCCTCGGAGGTTCCTTCACCCATATCCTCCAAGGACTCATCTGAGCTGTCCAAGATGGGCTGGAACTGCAATGGGGGCCATGATGCCGAATGTCCCCCGGGCCTCTGGATCTGTCCCTGCAACAAAAGACACAAGGTTAAATGCAAGGGAGGGAGAGGAATCCGGGATGCAAAAGACATTATTCACATTTCATGAAGATAGAACAAAGCATAAAGAAGATTACATCACAGGAACAGGCCCTTCGGCCCTCCAAGCCTGCAGCAACCAGGGCTGCCCATCTGAATTGTAAACTCTACCCTTCCGGGGACCATATGCCTCTATTCCCATCCCATTCACGTAGCTGTAAAGATGCCCCTCAGAGGTCACTCTCGTATCTGCCTCCACAACCTCCCCTGGCAGCAGGTTCCAGGCACACACCACCCTCTCTGTGCAAATAAACATGCCTCGTACATCTCCTTTAAACCTTGTCCCTCGTACCTAAATCCCATGGCCCCGAGAAGTTGCCTCAAATTGAGTGGAGGAATGACAGGTGCTCACTTCTTGGGGCGATTCTCCCAAAAAACCTCTTAGTGCTGAATTGGTGGGAAAAATGGTGTAAATCACAATTGTTTTTTCAGTGGGAGTTCAGACTCGAATCTCCCCACTCTGTGCAATGCAGAGGTCACAATCGGGAATCTCATTAAAAGCTCTGGGGGCGGGGCCTATTCATGCCGGAGTCTGACAGTTCCGGAACTCTGCGCATGCGCAGTGGCCCCGATCTGTCAGCCTACCGTTTGCTGGCCAGTGATCGAGCTGGCCAACCCAGGACCCCCTCAATGCTGCCCCACCAACCCCCCCATGGCCTGATCGCGGCGCCCACATCCATTCCCAGGCCAGCCCCAACACCCCCCTGTCCCGGACTGCCTTGAACTCCAGCACCACACCCCCAGCAGTGACAAGCCCCCCAACCGCCCCCACCCCAACAGCCTCCCCCCACCCCAGCAGATCCCCCCCACAGGAGGCAGACCCCCCTGGGAGGCAGAGTCCCCAGGAGATCAACCCCCCCAGCCCGCCTGATCGCTGGCCTCCCCCCAGCCCTGACCGATCCCCATGCAGAGTGGCAGCAGGACCCCCAACCCCACCCAATCACCCCTAAGCCCCATCCACAATAGGCCCCATCCCCTTGGCACTGCCCTGTGCCCTGTGGGCATGGGTACTTAGCCCCTTGGGCAGTGCCAGGGGCCATAGGCCTGCACTGCCAGGGTGCCCATGCCCTGGGGGTAGCACCCCCCTGCCGCCAAGTCCCTGGGGGGCCCCGATTCCTCCCCCTTCACTCTTGCTAGTTCCCCAAACATGGGGAGCTACTCTAAACCCCACTTAGCAGGGTGGGAGATGCAATCAGGCCCGGCGAAATCAGTCCCAGGTCTGATAACGATGGGAGAATCGGATCCCTGGACTTCAGCCTGACGATGCTGTTGCTGACAGCCCGCATCTCCCCTTCCCTGGAAAGCTCCAGCACCCGCTCTTCAAAGAGGGTGAGGACCTGAATGTTGGGCTAGCCCACCCTCTGTCTTCACCCGCTCTCTAGTGTTATGATCAGTCTTCTCCTGTGGAGACAGAAGGAGCCATGAAAGAAATGATGGCGTGACTCCTGCAGAGTATCAGGTGGTGGCCCTTAGAGGGCAAGTGCAGTGCTACTCTTTGGGGTTGTAGGAAAGAGGTGCTTGGGGGCCAGGGGCTGGAAGCATGCACGGTGCTGAGGATGGGAGGATCGGGAGGGGATTTGGGGGAAGATGAAAGATGGGGTTTAGCACTCACCCTTGCTGCCCAGATGAGGTCATTGACCTTCTTGCGGCGCTGCTTCCTGGTTCTGGGGGCCTGTGCTATGGTACTGACTGAGGCGGCGACTGCCTCCCAGGCCACATTGCCATCAGCCCCCCTGGTCTGCGTCCTCTTGGGGGGAAGAGGATGTCCCGCCTCACCTCTGCCACATCCGGAAGCCTCCCGAGGTTGCCCTCAGTAAATCAGGGGGCTGGTCGTATGCTCATTTTTTTCTTGCAGTACCTAACTGCCTGTCCATCCTTGGGGTTTTTATGAAGCTGTCCCTCGTTAGGGCAGATCAGCTGCAGGCAGTTTGGCAGAACATTCCAGCAAGTTACATGCAGTTTGCTTGTTAGCATTGAGGGGAAGGCAAGTGATCACTTGCAGGTGTGCTGATGGGGAGGCGGGGGGGTGAAGGGGGGTGGGGGTGGGGGTGGGGGTGGGGGTGGTGGATCAGCACCTCTATGACTGGGGACAGGGGAGAGAGAGGGTGGTGTCACACAGCCATCAGAGTCAGGAGGAGGTCGGGGCCTTGTGTGGGAGGGTCCGGGGTGGGAGGAGGGGGAGGGGGAGTCACTCTGCCTGAAATCAATGGTAGGGAGAGGGGAGGGGGATCTCTCTGTCAGAGATCAGTGGGGGGAAGGGGGGGTTCTGCTGCCATTCTGTCTGAGATCTTTGGGGGGAAGGGTGAAGGGGCCCACGATTAGTCTGGGTGGCGTGGGGGTGAGGGGATAAGAGGGTCAGTAATGTTGTGGGGGTGGGGCAATGTCTGTGGGGGCCAGGGGGAGGCATTATTTGGCCCAGGAGGGATGTGGCAGGGGAGCAGCATTCTATCTTTTTTTCTGCGCATGCGCATTTGGAGCCGCCGATCGGAACTACAGGGTTTCAGCCCTGTTAAGCCCCGCCCACAGGCTTGTGCAGCGCGATTCAAAATCGCTGATCTTTCTGCAAGCAGAGTGTGTATGGGGGCACCTCAGAACGGGCCTAAAAGTCGGATCTGAAACACTCTCAGGTTCAAGTCTGCCCAGCGCTTTGAGTCAAAATGGTAAAATAGGGCCCAGCATCTCCAAATTTGCAGATAACACAATGCTAGGTGGGAGTGTGAGCTGTGAGGAGGATGCAGAGATGCTTCAGTGTGATTTGGACAAGCTGAATGAGTGGGCAAATGCTTGGAAGATAAAAGTGAGCTTATCCACTTTGGCAGCGAAAACTGGAAGGCAAAATATTACCAGAATAGCTTTTGATTGAGAAAGGAGAAGTGTGCAACAAAACTTCGGTGTCCTTGGACACCAGTCACTGAAGGTAAGCATGCAGGTGCAGCAGGTATGTTTGCCTTCATAGCGAGAAGATTTGAGTATATGAGCAGGGATGCCTTGCTACAATTATATAGGGCCTTGGTGAGGCCACACCTGGGTTATTGTGTTCTCTTTATCTGAGGAAGGATGTTCTTGCTATAGAGGCAGTGCAGCAAAGATTTACCAGACAGATTCCTGGCATAGCAGGACTGATGTATGAGTCATTTAGGATTATGTTTGCTGAAATTTAGAAGGATGAGGATGGATCTCATAGAAACCTATAAAATTGTAACAAGAGTACACAAGCTTGATGCATGAACGATCTACCTGATGATGCGAGAGTCTAGGAATAGAGGTCATAGTCTAATGGATAAGGAGTAAACCTTTTAGGATGAGGAGAAATTTCTTCACCTGGAGAGTGGTGGGCCTGTAGAACTCACTATCAGAGAAAGTAATTAAGGCCAAAAGATTGTATGTATCACAAGAAAGAGTTAGGTGTAGCTCTTGGGACTAAAGGGATCAAATGATATTGGGGGGAGGTGGGTTCAGGCTATTGAGTTGGATGATCAGTCATGACCACACTGAGTAGTGGAGCAGACTTGAACAACCAAATGGCCTACTCATGACTCTATTTTGTATGTTTCTATGTTTTCAATTACCCAGAAAGAAAGCTGCACACTTTGGCTTAACATAGAAAGTTTAGCTCTCCCCTGACTCAGGCTCCATCCTCCCAACCCAAGAGTCCCTCCTGAAATCTCAGTTCCATTGAGTTTTCCTTTGGCATGACCCAAACACATGCTCCCACCCACTGGCCCGCTGCTAATTCGCATCTATTTTAGGCAGACAGGAGATCAATTGTCAGCAGTTAACACCTAGCAGTTAAATTTGCCTAGGCCTCATGTTACCAAGGCATGTTTGCTGGTTCTCCACTCTGACCAGCTCAAACCCCAACACACAATTAATATTCCACCAATAGCTCAACTCATTCTGCAGGAAAACATTATTTACAGAAATATCAAAGAGCCTATAGTTTTTCATTTGTAAGTATTTCCCTTTTTATAAGGTAATTCTTCAGGCAAAATGATTTAAACACAATATCGCAAAGATCGCCTCAGTCTTTATGCCTCACTCTGAGCACATCTTTCTGGAAATTGCTATTTTAGTCACAAATTAATGCTTGAGAATGGTAGAAATTCTTCCTACAGATGGTCAGATAATACTAGAAAAGCTCTGCTAATTTCAAATCGCTATCCATTAAAGAGCGATGGTAGGTTTAAGGTCCTCCGTTGCTGTAGCAAGTTGCATCTGTCTGGCAAGAAAACCCCAGCCATCAGTAAATGTTGAATGGCAGTCATAGCAGCTGGAAAGCAGCTGATAAGGGAACTATGTGCCGTGAACTGTGAAGAAAATTCTTCCATTTTTAAAATCCTGTCAGATTGTTGTACTGCAGATAAGTGCTATTTGTGCAAATTATGTCTCCCACTGTGATAGAACATAAAAACAGTAATGTCATCTCTCTCGTACATCATAAGGAACTCATCCAGTTGAATCTCCGAATCAGAAAAATGAAGATGCTCTCACAGAATAATTTTGTATTTGCTGAAACATATGATCAACTAAATGTTGCCTGATTTGGAAAGACATATCACTGCGTTGAAGATCACTCCGAGCAAGTATATATCTGTTTTCATTATCATGCGCGACAGAATGTGCTTTTCTCATTATCTTTCTAAATGTCTGATGGTATTCCACTATTCATTCATTCTAATAGCCATCCCTTCTCATTGCAAATAGTTATTTCAATACTTTGTGGTGTAGAATATGTTAAGTTTCAGACCAACTATTTAGCTCTTTATTTGTATCGTGAAATGTTTTCTAAAGCTTTTCTTTTCAACTTATATGCAGTTTTTCAAAAAGGTTACATGACATCATTAAGAAATGGTCCTGACTTATACAGTTGCAGTAAGAAGTTTAACAACACCAGGTTAAAGTCCAACAGGTTTATTTGGTAGCAAAAGCCACACAAGCTTTCGGAGCTCCAAGCCCCTTCTTCAGGCGAGTGAGAATTCTGTTCACAAACAGGGCATATAAAGACACAGACTCAATTTACATGAATAATGGTTCATGTAAATTGAGTTCAAGACAAGTCTTGTCTGGAGACAATACACATCTTTTTAGCCTGTCTTGATGCTCTCTCCACTCACGTTGTTTGTATCTTAAAGACTTGATTAGCTGTAAGTATTCGCATTCCAACCATTATTCATGTAAATTGAGTCTGTGTCTTTATATGCCCTGTTTAATGTTTACAAATGCATTTTGAAAAGCTATGCTAATTTGCTAAGTATTGGAGATTATTATTGGGCAATGCTTGTGGCATAAACAGACAGAATGAATGTAAAGGGTCCTCCCAAAAAGCTGTCAATCATCTGTGTAATGTTTAGAAAAGTTTATTTAAAAATAATGGTGTCCATTGGGATCCAGCACGCCATGTCCCACTTGTGATTAGCAACAACAAAGTCTGCCCGGTGCCGTGCCCGCTGAGGGGCCAGGTGCATGGTGAATGGACAGTCGAACCCGCTAATTAGATGACAAATAGCCATTTTGCAATTTTTTTAGAAATTCATCTGTGGGACATGGGCGTTGCTGGCTGGCCAGCATCTATAGCCCATCCTTTTGAGGGCAGTTGAGAGTCAACCACATTGTTGTGGCTCTGGAGCCACATATAGGCCAGACCAGGTAAGGATGGCAGATTTCCTTCCCTAAAGGTCATTAGTGGACCAGATGGGTTTTTCAGACAATCGACAATGATTTCATAGTCATCAGTAGATTCTTAACTTCAGTTTTTTTATTGAATTCAAATTCCACCATCTGCCATGGCGGGATTCGAGCCCAGGTCCCCAGAACATTAGGTAAAATTCTGGGTTAATAGTCTAGCGATAATACCATTAGGCCATCACCTTTTGGGTATCACCTGCTATGGGGATAGCCCAATTGGGGCTAGAGACACAGATTGGCTGAATCAAGATTGCCCTGATGCCTGTTGGGAATCCCAAATTTGACTGGTGTCCCATTCTATGGGGTATTGGGATTCCCGCTGGTCATCCCATGAGGCTGAAGAATCTCACCCATACTCTCATTGCTTTAAAAAAAACATTCAATACATTTAAATCCTTCCAAGTACTCAATCACACATGAAAATACATATTTGTAATCAGTGCCCCACATCAAAGACTTAGAACTGTCAATCAAGTTGTGAAATTACAAGCCCCTCACTGTGTTAATGATAGGTTGTGGGATCAGTTATACAACAATCTAATCATAATAACCTTCAATGAAATTACAAGCAGCCACAGCAGGCTGATTATGCTTAGAATTTAAAGAACTTGCAGATTTAAATACCTTGACAGCTCAATGTTTCCAATGAGTTTATCCACTTTTTATGCACATTTAACAATCCAAAAAGCACATGAGCTCTCCCAATGGGACTCCAATCCAAAAGGGTCCCTTACCTGTCCAAAAGAATACTCTACCTCTCCAAATGATTCCAGCAGCTTTCGACTTTTGACTTAAATGTCAAAAGCCCATGAGTAATGTTTTGCACATCCCACGAATGAAAATTCGATCTATTTGAAGGAAACTGCCCCATTACATGTGAATGTATAAACTACAACCCACCCTGCTCCCCACTGTCCATAATAATGGGTAAACACAGTAAGAAGTTTAACAACACCAGGTTAAAGTCCAACAGGTTTATTTGGTAGCAAAAACCACACAAGCTTTCGGAGCTCCAAGCCCCTTCTTCAGGTGAGTGGGAATTCTGTTCACAAACAGGGCATATAAAGACACAGACTCAATTTACATGAATAATGGTTGGAATGCGAATACTTACAGCTAACATCTCCACATCATAATAATGGGTGCCAGGTTCAGGGCTGGGAAGTCAAAGACTCTTCCCAGCCCCATGAAAATTCAGGCCTTAGCTTGAATTTGACATCATCTTAAACAATCTTCGAAAATATAAATGTAACCAATTGAATTACCTGCTTATGAAACAGGTTATTTGCTATAATAATGAAGATGGAAATAGACTTAATAAATAGAAAAAAACAGCACCACAGCAGCCATATATCATTTAGGATAATCACATTTGTTTAATCACACTCCAAAGATAAGCTCCTTTTCAATCAAGTGAACTAATAGATTTAAAGGATGGAAAAACATGTGGCAACCAATCTCATTAGATAGATATTGTCAACAATCTGTCACACATCTATTTGAATTCCAATGTGGCTCAACACATTTTGCGTCATGTTGAGACCAAACATTTTAAAAACTGAATACAATGCATCATAGAAGTCTGTGCACATAGGAATAAATTTGACACAACTCTGCAACTCCTCTAGTCAATCCTAAAATTCCTTTACACAAAGTAGCAAGAATCCAAATGGCTGCTGGCTGCAGCAACTGAAAATTACACGCAGGTGGAGAACATCTGTCCAAATTGTTCAACCTCATATTTATCCAATATAAGATCAATGCAGCTAGAAATTGGAGCAGCGAATTGGAAAGCAATGCATGGAATTCTCCCATCCGGGACTAAGTTCTGTAGCTGGCAATGTGGGCACAGGTAATGGGCAGGAACAGGCACTGTTTCCCACCGCAGAGGGCAATGGAAAATCCCATGGAATCTTGTGTCGCCGTCATCATTAATTACACATCTGTTGGTTCCACAATGTCTGGCGTGGCAGGGTAAGCTAAATGGCACATGTCCTGCCATCATACCCTGGTGCCCCACCCAGACATCCTTAATGTCAGACTTAACTATTGAGATGACAGGCAGGTCCAGTGATACCTCCTTGCATGCCCTCCTTGACCATGTCGAGATCAGGAGGAATGTACCAGCTGATAGGAGGAGGAGGCCAAGCAGACAAATGTTGTAAGTGCCCTGAATCTCCAGTACAAGTCAGCCATGCAATATTGAAAAGGATAAACAATCTCATTCACTCCACCTGGGTAAGTGAGACTTCAGCTGCTCACACTAACCTCAATGAAACCAATGAATGTTAGGGTACATGGGCCTCAATGGCAATTGCATAGTCATGCCTCATAGCCTCACTATGCATCCGCACTGTGGTGGAGTGGCCACTGTGTCTCCTTCACCATTCCATATGCACAGAGATCAGTGCTGTATGACATGGAGGGAATGGAGGAGATGGCGATGTATCAGGCAGAGACGTTGGGGGCCCTCAACGGGTGGCACTCAAATCGGAGGAATCCATCCACGTGCTGGCTGATGGAATATTGCCAATTGTCCAAGCATTGAAGTCTCCATGGGAAGGTTGGTAGACGCCATCATGGAGATCCTAGACCAGCAGATACTGCCGGAGATGCACACAGTACTGCATTCCACCGTGGAAGTCTTGAAGGAGCCTTGAGAGGGAGTTGAGACACCTCGGTCCTCTTCAAGTTGCCCCGTCCCCTCATGGAGTCAGGCTGGACCTGAGGACACCTTACGACAGGAGGAACAGCAGCTGGACACCCCGGGATCATTCATTCAGGAATCTCAGAGGTTGTCTGGACTTTACGAATCTACTCTGCCTACGACCCTTTAACCTCATACTCTGTCACTGCAGAGAGAGCAGCTGGTCCTCGGAAGGAAAGCCAAAGTAAACTGGGGCCCTGCAGTCCTCAAATCTCCAAAGGACAGCCACCAAAGTCATCCAAGGCAACAGGGTCAACAGCTCAGCAGTGTGCCTCCACACGTGCCGCGGATCGTGGCAGAAAGCGAGAAGAAGCAGTAGATCAAGGAAAATAAAAACATCTTGGTCACAACTGGGCACAGGTGAACAAATGATTGTCACAGTTGTAAGTTTTGCAGATATAATTTTCACTTCAATAATATGGAAACATAGAAACATAGAAGATAGGAGCAGGAGGAGGCCATTTGGCCCTTCGAGCCTGCTCCGCCATTCATTACGATCATTGCTGATCATCCAACTCAACAGCCTAATCCTGCTTTTTCCCCACAATCTTTGATCCCATTCACCCCAAATGCTATGTCCAGCTGCATCTTGAATACATTCAATGTTTTGGCATCGACTACGTTCTCTGGTAATGAATTCCACAGGCTCACCACTCTTTGGATGAAGAAATGTCTCCTCACCTCCATCCTAAATGGTCTACCCTGAGTCCTCAGACTGTGACCCCTGGTTCTGGACTCCCCCACAATCAGGAACATCCTCCCTGCAACTACCCTGTCTAGTCCTGTTAGATTTTATAAGTCTCTGTGAGATCCCCCTCATTCATCTGAACTCCAGCGAAAACAATCTTAACATAGTCAATCTCTCCTCATGCATCAGTCCCGCCATCCCCGGAATCAGCCTGGTAAACCTTCGCTGCATTTCCTCGAGAGCAAGAACATTCTTCCTCAGAAAAGGAGGCCAAAACTGCAGAACTTGGTGTATAATTGCAATAACACATCCCTGCTCCTGTACTCAAAACCTCTCGCAATGAAGGCCAACATACCATTTGCCTTCTTCATCGCCTGCTGCACCTGCATGCTTCAGCGACTGGTGCACAAGGTCACTCAGGTCCCACTGCACACTCCCCTCTCCCAATTTACAGCCATTCAGGTAGTAATCTGCCTTCTTGTTTTTGCTTCCAAAGTGAATAACCTCACATTTATCCAAATTATACTGCATCTGCCATTGATTTGCCCACTCACCCAACCTGTCCAGATCATTCTGAAGGATTTCTGCACTCTCATCACAGTTCACCCTCCCACCCAACTTGGTATCATCTGCAAACTTTGAGATGTTATATGCTGTTCCCTGATCCAAATCATTAATATATATTGTGAATAGCTGGGGTTCCGGCACCGATCCCTGAGGCACCCCACTAGTTACTGCCTGCCAATTTGAAAAGCACTCATTAATTCATACTCTTTGTTTTCTCTCTGCCAACCAGTTTTCTATCCATCTCAATACATTTCTTCCAATCCCATGCGCTTTAATCTTGCACGATAATCTCTTATGCGGGACTTTGTCAAACACTTTCTGAAAGTCCAAATATGCCACATCGACTGGCTCCCCCTTGTCAACTCTGCTAGTTACATCTTCAAAGAATTCTAACAAATTTGTCAAGCATGATTTCCTCTTCATGAATCCACGCTGACTCCGTCTGATCCTGCCACTGCTTTCTAAACACTCTGCTATAAAGTCCTTGATAATGGATTTGAGAATTTTCCCCACTACCGATGTTAAGCTTACTGGTCTACAATTTCCTGGTGTCTTCCTTCAGTGTTGTCTTTAAGGTTTACCAAGCACTTTTGTCCACAGCCCGCATGCGGACACCTCAGAGTGAATCTACAGGGATGTTTGTGAGTCATGTGCAAGCACTCTCCTACACACACTGAGCCTTCGTCCATCAAAGTCTCATATATCAGATCCCTGATATAGTCGAGACTGCCTACTGGATTTCCCTTTAAATTTTCCATCCTCTGTTTGACTTCCCTACTGTTATCCTCCAATCCAAACCCTCTTCCTTTGACAATGTCCAGTTCAATGTACACATTCCCTTCCTCCCCAAGAATTCCACCCCATCACCAATGACCTGCCTACCTTCCTCCTGCCCATCTCAAGTCTGTGAATATCTATGTGTCCCTAACCACCCCTCCAAAAACAAATAGGGCACATAAAAAGCAGCCCATGGAGTCTGGACTTGTGCTTTATGTAAATCCCCAAACAATACCAAGTGTGAATTCCGCAGACAGTATTTGTCTTGTTATGTCCATTACAGAGGGAAGCCCCCACCCAAGGTAATGCAATTGGGAACTTTCTGGAAATGCAAATAGTCTGTTTTGAAGCTGCAAATGACGCTTGGTAGCCATTTTAACAGTCCATCAGTGTCCATTTGAAATAAACGGCAGGTCCAGAAAGTTCCACATGAGTAGAGTCCATATTTAAAGTTATGAATATGCCCTGACTTTACTGGGATTAACAGAGGTATAAGACCACATACTACTTGGATAAAAAGAATGTAAATATAATAGAGAAGCATAGGTATCTAGGGCTATACATTCACATGTCACCGAAAGCAGGGATACAGCTTTATACCATAAATAAAAGCCAAACAGAGTACTAGGGTTTATTTGTGGAGGGATAGAATTGAAAAGTATTGACAGGATGTATCAATCTTGGTGTCCATATTATTAAAAAACATAGAGGCATTGGAAAAGATGAGAAAATGATGTCCTGGAATGAAAGGAAAACTGAGAGGATATATTTATCAGGAAAGTCTGAAGTGGCCAACATTCTTTTCACTAAAGACCAAGAGGTGACCTGATACACACCTTTCAGATAATGAAATGATTTGATAGGGTAGATATGAAGCAAATGTTTCCACTTGTGAGGATTCAAATTAAAGATCAAAAATATAAAATAGTCACTAATAAGTACAATCGGAAATTCAGGAAGAATTGATTTACACGAAGTGTGTTAAGAACATGCTATCATGTTGAATAGCTGAAATAAATAGCTTGGAAGCAATTAAGTGGAAGCAAAATAAACCCTTTAGGAAGAATGACTTTGAAGAATATGCAAGTCAGGATGGATGAAAAGGGGTGGCAGGAGGTTCATGAGTAACATAAATGCCAGCATAGACCAACTGAGCTGAATGGTCTTCTTCTGTGCAATAAACGCCAAGTAACTTGATGTAACTTGATGCAATGCAGCTTCAAGTTGGAACTTTTTGCCTCTCAGTGAATTGTCTACAATATTTATCAAAAATCCACATCTCAGATAAGAGTTCTGCAACCCCAGCAAAGGAAATTATCTTAATTATTTTGTTTGGGTCTTACTTTATTTTTACAAACCTTTGATTCTAAACCAATTGTTAATAATTTATGTCTCAAATGGTCAAATACATTTACTAACATGTCTCCAATTAGGTGAAAAATATAAGCTTTTATTATTGGAAAGAATAGAGATAAAGTTGCGAGACACTTCCAATGCATACAGCAGAGAATGATCTAGTGGTCAGGACCTGCAATTACATGGGCAGGTTAATTTAAAACAAAATTAAATCGGAAATGTCAATATGCCAATGTACAACAGTGAACATTGTCCCACACAAGATTCTAATCATCTTGTTTTGCTTAACAAATCTTCTGTGCCTTACAGCGAACCAGGGAATATACATTTTTACCCCGTGTCATGTACTGTGATTTAAAGAGATTGAGCAATAATGAGTATAACTGTGAATGGAAAAAAATACTTCATTGGTCAGAAAGAGCACAAATTCCATTATTAAACAATAGCTGCATGACTTGTAAAGAAAATGAGATGAAATTTTCCTCTTGAACATCTGAGCATTTCAACCAGATTACTCAACATTTTGCAAACACAAGAAGATTTTGTAACTGGAAATAAATTATGACATTGAGACAAAATAGCAGTTTTATTAAACCAGCAGCTTAATGTTAGGGTCCCCACTAATTGCAGATGAGGATATTCATGGAACCATCTCCTCCTTTTAGTTATTCTCCATTCAGGGCAAGATTGAAGTTACCAGTATTTGCGTTTATGATGTTACAGTGGTGCATCCGTCCATGTGTCAGAGGTACACTTCTGCTGAATATTGGAATTTCCGCTAATCATACTAAAGCTTATTCACTTTACACAGGATTACTGAGGATCAATAAGGTTACACAGGATTACTGAGGATCAATAGGGTTACAGAGGATTACTGAGGATCAATAGGGTTACAGAGGATTACATAGAATTACAGAGGGTTACAGATAATTCCATAGGAATTACAGAGGATTACATATGATTCCCAGAGGATTACAGAAGATTATGGGTGATTACAGAGCATTACAGATGATTCCATAGGAATTACAGAAGATTTACAGAGGACTAGAGCGGATTACAGGGGATTTACTGAGGGTTACATTGGATTACAGAGGATTTCATAGGATTTACAGAACATAAAGAGGCCATTTACCCAACCAGTTCAAACTGATGTCAATATTCAATTCTAGCCTCCTGCCATCTGCTCTCATCTAAACTAAATCTGCCATCATAACCCTCTATTCCCTTCTCCCTTGAATGCCTGCCGAGCTTTTCTTCAAATGCATCTAAAATATTTGATTCAACCATTCCCTAAGGTAGCGAGTTCAACATTCTTACCATCTGGATAAATTAGTTAGTTTGAACTAGTACGGCGACAACAATCTCTCCCTCAATGTCAGCAAAATGAAGGAGCTTGTCATTGACTTCAGGAAGCCCCTGTCTATATCATTGGGGACAAAGTAGAAAGGGTCGAGAGCTTCAAGTTTTTAGGTGTACAGATCACCATCAACCTGTCCTGGTCCCCCCATGCCGACACTATAGTTAAGAAAGCCTACCAATGCCTCTACTTTCCTAGAAAACTAAGGAAATTTGGCATGTCAGCTACGACTCTCACCAACTTTTACAGATGCATCATAGAAAGCATTCTTTCTGGTTGTATCACAGCTTGGTATGGCTCCTGCTCCGCCCAAGACCGCAAGGGACTATAAAAGGTCGTAAACTAGAAAGGGTCGTGAGGTCGTAAACTATAAAAGGTTGTAAATGCAATACTTTTCACTGTATGCTATTACATGTGACAATAATAAATCAAATCAAATCAAATCAAATCAGTGTGAATGATCAGAGATTCTCCCAAAGACAACAAAATTCAACTTCCTTAGCATCTGTTTTCTTGACACAAGTTGCTGTTGTGACTCCAAATGGCTTTCCAGGTGAATGCACACACCTCTAGCACAAGCCAGGCTGAATCCTATGTTGCAGAGTAAGAGACACTCAAAGAATAAGAGACACTCAAAGAATAAGAGACACTCAAAGAATAAAAGACACTCAAAGAATAAGAGATACTCAAAGAATAAGAGACACTCAAAGAATAAGAGACACTCAAAGAATAAGATACACGCTAACCACCACCCCTTGACATTCAATGGTGTTACCATCACTGAATCCCCCTCTGTCAACATCCTTGGGGTTACCATTGACCAGAAACTCAAGTGGACTCACCACATAAACAGTGGCTATAAGAACAGGTCAGAGGCTAGGAATACTGTGGTGAGTAACTCAACTCCTGACTTCCCAAAGCCTATCCATCATCTACAAGGCACAAGTCAGGAGTGTGATGGAATACTCCCCACTTGCCAGGATGGGTGCAGCTCCAACAAAACTCAAGAAGCTTGACACCATCCAAGAAAAAGCAGCCCGCTTGATTGGCACCACATCTACAAACATCCACTCCCTCCATCACCGACGCTCAGTAGCAGCAGTGTGTACTATCTACAAGATGAATTGAAGCAATTCACCAAAGATCCTTAGACAGCACCTTCCAAGCCCACGACAACTTCCATCTAGAAGGACAAGGGTGGCGGATACATGGGAACACCACCATCTGCAAGATCCCCTTCAAGCCTCTCACCGTCTTGACTTGGAAATATATTGCTGTTCCTTTGCAGTCGCTGGGTCAAAATCCTGGAATTCCCTCCCTAATGGCATTGTGGGTCAACCCACAGAACATGGACTGCAGCGATTCAAGAAGGCAGTTCACCATCACCTTCTTAAGGGCAACTAGGGATGGACAATCAATGCTGGCCAGCCAACGACGCCCATGTCCCATGAATGAATAAAATAAAGAAGGCATTTAAAGTGTGCACATGGAGCATATGCCGAAACTATACAGAGTAGACAGATCTTGATGAATATCAGCTTGTAAAGCTGATTCTGCAACAGTCCTGCTATTTTGGAGCTTAACTGTTCAGTTAAAGCCATTTGTTGAACACTCACACTGACCACTATCACAAACTATATAAATGAATTGTCGCTTCCTTTCAGGTCAGTTGCTGATTCAGTTCTCCTGACTGGTTTAAATCTTGCTGGTTAATGACTGGCATCCCGACTGCATGATGCCTCTTTTTGGCTGTGCACCTGTACTTGAGCCACCATGACCAGCCAGATGTGGCGACTCAGTGACAAGAGCTACCACTTGATGACATGGCTCCTGACTCCAATGCAAATGGGCACAACATACTTTTTAACAAAAACATGCACTATAGTGTTGAGTTCCAACTAAATATTTTGTAACATCTCCATAAAGTACACAACAGAATTGAAATGATTGTGACCTTCAATATGAGATTATTTTTATTGACATTTTGCTGAAATGAAATTATGGAAACCCTGTTCGTCAGATTATGTTGGCAACGGCAGACATTTGTTTGGTAATAGCAAATGTTAGAATAGAGGCAGGTTTTTTTTTATTCATTCGTGGGACATGGACGTCGCTGGCTGGCCAGCATTTATTGCCCATCTCTAGTTGCCCTTGGAGGGCAATTGAGAGTCAACCACATTGCTGTGGCTCTGGAGTCTCATGTAGGCCAGACCAGCTAATGATGGCAGATTTCCTTCCCTAAAGGACATTCGTGAATCAGATGGGATTTTCCGACAATCGACAATGGTTTTATGGTCATCAGTAGATTCTTATTTCCAGATTTTTTTTTATTGAATTCAAATTCCACCATCTTCCATGGCGGGATTCGAACTCGGGTCCCCAGAACATTACCTGAGTTTCTGCATTAATAGTCTAGTGATAATACCACTAGCCATCGCCTCCCCATATATATGGACATAGCATTAGTTCAAGATAGAAGTAGCTGCAAAGAACATGTTCAGGTCAATGAACCAAGTAACACCGCGGAATGAAACAGCACTGCAAGATGACAGAATGCTCATTACCACAGTTATCAAGCAAATCTTTCCAACAGAGCTGCAAAAACGGTTTACTGAGTTGCAAGATCTCATTCCATCTAAAAACAGAAAAAATGTTTGGTGGAAATAAAGATTACAAGTGAGACATTTCTTGAATATTGGGAGACGGTCTTTGAACAATAAACTCGTAATTGAATATTTTAATAGGGATCTTATAGCATTTTATTTATAATATTGCATAGTAAGAAGTCAGACAACACCAGGTTAAAGTCCAACAGGTTTATTCGGAGCGCTGGTCCTTTGAGCAGCACTCCGAAAGCTCGTGATTCCAAATAAACCCATTGGACTTTAACCTGGTGTTGTGAGGCTTTTTACTGTGCCCATCCCAGTCCAACACCAGCATCTCCACATCATAATATTGCACGATTTACATTTATGTTCGCTGAAATCCATTTCTGTATATAGATAGAATTTATAGCACATTTATTGTAGGGACAATAGACTACTGATCCTTTACACTTGATATGTAAATTAAAAGAAAACATGCAAATTCTAAAAATCTGAAATAAAAAAGTAAAACGTGCTAGATTGATTCAGCACCATCCATGAAGAGGAAAGACAAGTTAAATGTTTTTGTATGTAGATCCTTTTTTTTTAGAACCTTTTGATAAAGGGACCACTTCCAAAGCATTAACCTGCCTTTGTGTATGCTTGAGGAACATTGTGCTCAGTTAATGGTAACGGTACAACAATGGAAACAGAACAGAGGAAACTGAGTCAGGAAAGAGAATAGTTGAAAACAATGAACGCAATTATTACGCTTTGGCTTTATTCAATTGCGCAGATTTTTTCTGGAGCTGGTTAACTAACTTGCTCCTCCACTGTTCTGCTCAACACATTTTTCCCACTAAACTGGTGAAAATATTAGCTGATATCAGTGCAGCAGTGAAACAGGGCATCAGGGGCCTGACTGAACAGAGTGAAAAAATCAGATTGGCAGGTTGTAGAAGTATCAGAACAAGGACTGAGGAGGAATTTAATGTTGAATCAGACACAGTCTGGAAAGGGAACAAAAGATTGGATTGAGAGAGAAAAAGAGAGTCCCGAAGAAAAAGTAACGAAAAAATGTAAAATTCAACATTTCTAAAATCTCCAACAATTATTAAAACCTGATGGAATGAGATTCCACATTTGTAATAGTAACTGTCTGTGCTACAGATGTCTTTTTGGCCATTCTTATCACGTATCACACCACTTAAAGCATGAAATGATTTTTAATTATTTATAACTTTTCCTTTGCCTTTTTTGCTCTCTTAATTCAAACTTTATAATTTCTATTCTTGTATCCGATTTGATATTGAATTCACAAAATCAAAGTTACACTCCCCCTCTGACTCATAAGGCTGCTACTTTTAGAATCCTCCTATCTGATCAAATGTGAAATTTTAACAACGAGGAAAGATAGGATCGGCTAGAGTTGTTTTCTTTGAATCAAAGGAAGCTGAAAGAGACTAAGGTAGAATAGATTAGGAAAGACCAATTTTTCTTAGAAGGAGGCCAATAACCAGGAGGCATAGTTTTAAATTAATTGGCGGAAGCATGTTAGGGAGTTGACATTTCCAAACTGTTAATGTAATTAACTTGTAAATGCATGCAACAACTGCATTACAAGGAACTGCTTGGCATTAATATTCATCAGGGAAATGTGGATATCTCTGGGCAGTTTTATAAATTTTATTCTCAGACACCAGGACAAAGGAGCTCAAACAGCTCAGCCACAATAAGCTGACATCAATTTTAAAACACATGGTTCCATCAAAGTAGTATAAAGATATAATAGAGAAACTTTTTTGTTGGAGGCATAAAGGCATTCTGCTTCCATCACAAATATGTTGAATCATGCACAATAAAATAATAGTGTAAAATGAATGTGAAATCCTCTTGTATGTTGGCTACGAACATAGCCAAAATATTAAAACATTTTAGTGAAATCACCAGTGCTTGTAAAACAGAGTTACCTTGTGACCAAGCAAAGCCTTTACATGTGAACACTGAGAGCAGTGCAAGTTGAATTAGCTTTTTTGCTCTGTGTGCCTCCATTTGGTCTGCTGAACATTACTTTCTTGACTAGGGTTGATATGAAGCAAGGAGGGGAGGAATGAAAAAATTACAATGAAAGGAGAAAGAGCACAAATGAGGTGGTCATTTAATAAGAAGAGATGATAACAGGGTGAAATTATGAATAAACAACTTGAGGGAGCTAAATATAATAAGGTAAGAACTCATTTAAGTTTGCTACAGACCTATTCATTTGCCAATTCATTGAAAACTAAAATTGTCATTAAAGTCATAGAATCCCTGCAGTGCAGAAGGATGCGATTCTGCCCATCGAGTCTCCACCAACAACAATCCCACCCAGGCCCTATCCCCGTAACCCCACATATTTACCCTGCTAATCCCTCTAACCTACGCATCCCAGGACACTAAGGGGCAATTTAACATGGCCAATGCACCTAACCCGCACATCTTTGGACTGTGGGAGGAAACTGGAGCACCTGGAGGAAACCCACGCAGACACGGGGAGAACATGCAAGCTCCACACAGACAGTGACCCAAGCCGGGAATCGAACCCGGGTCCCTGGAGCTGTGAAGCAGCAGTGCTAACCACTGTGCCACGTGTCGCCCCGGTCGGCCCTCATACTTCGAATATTAAAAAGCCGTGGAAAGTCAACAACAGGATGAAGGATTGAAGTACTAGTGCAGGACGGCCAAGTAAGAAAAAAGTTCTCTGTGTGGTTTTAAAAGACGGGGCCGCATTCTCCCACCTCGTCCGCAGCAGGGAATTCTCCAGTCCTGCTGCAATGAACGGTGATCAGACTGATCACCAAATTCTCCGATCTCACTGGAGGTAGCGACGTGAATGGCCAGAGATTTTGTTCCAGGCAGTATCTGGCATATTTGAAAAATGTTAAATAATGGAAAACTGGGAGCAGAAATAAATACTGCACATACATTGAATACAGGAAGGCTAGCTATTTTACCACAGTTACTTGACACTGACACAGTAATATGCAGTATACAAGAATGACTAAAGTGGAAGCATAATTTTTATGAGAGGTTTGTATTTTGTAAGATGCAGAGAAGGATACCTTTCCCGTTAATTGTGAGAAAAGAGTCCAAAGATGTGTGGTTAGGTGCATTGGCCATGCTAAATTGCCTCTTAGTGTCCCGGGATGCAAATGTTAGAGGAATTAGCGGAGTAAATATTTGGGATTATGGGGATAGGGTAGGATTGTTGTCGGTGCAGACTCGATGGGCCAAAAGGCCTCCTTCTACACTGTAGAGTTTCTATGATTTCTATGATGTATTTTGGTCCTTCAACTGAGAATCAGGAATACTGTTGGCAACAAAGCGGTAAAGTAGTTAGATAAAATTGTGCAAGGCACAGAATTATAACTGGCTGCCCTTAGGTTTTCATTGCAGAACAGTTTGTTATAATTGTACATTTCTCAGAAACTCTTTGATAAATCACAAAATTGGTTGGTTTGCCTGATTATAACATATAAAATTACAAATGTAATTTGTTTAAATGTTCATTTGAATGATTGGCTCAGACCTTTCAATCTCTGTCAAATTCCTCGGAAGTCCCAATAATTACATTGTGGGAATTGCCCGTGAAGTTTGAACTTCCAATGGGCAACTCTCCTACTCCCCAGGATCCTCCAAAAAAAGTTTCTAACTCTGAGCTACAGTCAGAAACTTGGACAATTCAGACTTACTTTTCTGGATTGTTTCCAGGAAATGTTAGATAGAAAAATCCTGGCTATCTATACAACTGACCATCTGACTCCACCTCGACGCCTCTGACACACTCCTCGAACCCCTGACTCGCTCCTGATCCCTTGACTCCTCCCAATCCCTGACTCCCCCAATCCAGCCAAGCTCAACTTCACCACCCAACTTCCTCCCAACGCTGACTCCCAGCAAGCCAACCTGATTGGCTGCCACCACCAAATGCCCCCTGAGCTAACCTGACCCAATCTCACCACCCATGTTGTCCCTCTACCCTCCCAGTCTCTTTAACCTCCCAGCTCCCTCCTACCCCACTTTCCCCAATTCTCCCTAAGCCAACGGGACCCAACTTCACCACCATGTCCAACTGCTACCCTACCTCCTTACCCACCCAACCTCCTCATCCACTCCACCCCTTACCTTATCGACCCTACATCCTCACCCGCTTATCCTCTCCGCCTTACCCATTACCTCACCCACCTTTTATTCACCACTAATTTATCCACTGGCCTCACCCACCTACCCCCTTACTTATTTACTTTCACCTACACCTTTTCAAAGAAACTTTGGGACATTTAGGGCATAATTTTCCTTGTTTTGTCTAACTGCGGTGGGGGACAGTTCCAGCAGTGCCGTTCCCACTGGCCAAAATGGAGTGAAGTCTGACCCAATTCCATCGGAGCCTTATTACTTACAAATGAATGAGTATTTCTCTGAACTACCTGGTGAATCAGGAGCTGGTTCATCTGCCCCACCGTCAGCAGGTAGTTCGAAGGAATGGTGCCATAGTTGAACACCAGTGCAACACAATCATCTTACTCTCTCCAGCCCACTTGCCTTCACGAGACTGTGCAGAATGTTTGGAAGCCAGAGACAAAAGGCTAGAAGCCACAAGAAGAGGTCAGCACCCCATTTCATCCATCATGCCCTCAAGGCCTTGACACAAAGAGTCTGGGTACAGAAGCATGTCCTTTATCCCCGGGATGGCTCGAGGAAGCGCAGCAACATCACCTCTCCAACTTGGGAAGCCGTTGCCCAGGAGGTCAGCATGGCTAGCAACCACGCCAGAAGTGCCATCCAGTGCAGGAAGTGGATGAATGATCTTATCTGCTCCACCTGGTTAAGCCATCTCTCAACTCCCTCCAGTATTAAACTCTCAGCATGGCACCATGGACTCAAACAATTACTCTCTTCATGGATCTCACACAGTCATCAGTGGGGGACGTATATTAACACTCATTCTCTCACGGACACTTTCACATCACCATCATCCCATCTATCATTCTCTGCCTTCTGTCATTTTTGGGTAGGGGATACCAAATACAGCAACATGCATTTCACCCAATCTCTACTCCATCCTCTCTGATCATATGCCTTTCTTTTATCTTCTTATGGCCAAGCTGACACACAACAAACAAGAGGTAGCCCAGGATGGGGAAGGGACAGCAGAGATCCTCGCCCTCGCGGAATTCGAGGAGACTACAGCCAACCTTACTGGAGAGGATAGGGAACATTACGATGAATGGCTTCTCCCAACAACCTAGCACGGATCACAGCTCCGTCACGTCATCAAATGAGCAGCACCCCCGGAGAACATCTGAGGATGAAGAGGCTCATGGAGGACCATCACCCCGCATACTCACACCTTCTTCAAGCACAGAGACACACACTTTGGTCAGCTCTAGATTAGAATCAGGGTCACTTTCTGGAGAACACCTCACTGACACATCCCCACAGTAGTCGGAGGCAGAGACAGCCAAAGTCTCTGGCACTCAGAGAGCTGCTGAAGACCAGCCATCCACTCAGTCCCAGTCAGATGATGAGCCTCTGTGTTGCCTGCCCAGCACCAAGGTTCAGGACATCTGCTCTGGATTGGAGAGGAACTTGGGAGGATCCTGTTGTGGTGGTCCATGTAGGTACCAAAAACGTAGGTAGGACAAGTAAAGAGGTTCTGCAGAGAATGTTTGAGGGAGGTGGGCCCTCAACAAAACCACGGAATCTACAAGGTTATAATCTCTGGATTATTACTTGAATCACATGAAAATTGGCATAGGTCATTTAAAATTAGAGGGATGAATACGTGGCTAAAAGACTGGTGTGGGAGAAGTGGGTTTCAGTTCATGGGGTACTGGGAAAATGGGGACTGTACCGCTGGGATGGCCTATATCTAAACCGTGTTGGGACCAGAAGGTCTCTGCCCTCCTCAACTCCGGGTGCAGCACTAATCCGAGTCGGAATAACGGGAGGGTCCATGCACAGCAGCAGAGTGTTGTCTATAAATACCAGCCCAGCATAGAATTGGAGGGCATGAACTGGTCTGCCCCAGTACAGTTCAGCATATCAGGAACGACGCAGCATTATGGCAGGTAGGCTATGAATGTTGCACTCACCTCAAATTTTCACCTCAAAGTCTCAAGTGAACTGAGATCCACCTTGTGCATGTCGCTCTTTTTCAAATGGTTTGAGGCCAACTTAATTTCCCACTGACGTGACTCAAGATTAGAAGGCCTGATGAGATTCTGGCAAGTAGCATTTTTAATAAGCTTTCACAAGATGCAAATGGCATTTATTCCACCATGCAGCAGGTAATGCAATCCACCAATAACCCTTCACTGGGAGAACAGCGAACTGTTTTCTTGCCAGCAGGTTTCCGACATTTTGGCTCCCGCTGGATTGCGTGCTCACGCCTACCACAAAACCTGCCGCGGACGGGATGGGAGAATTTCACCCTCTTCACTTATCAGAGTACACCAGCTAGAGCCATAAAAATCCTGCATTCCAATCCTGATAATCCTGCATTCCAAAGAATCAGTTCCATTTCAGGTACACTTCACATTTCTTAAGAAGCTGGGATTGGAAGTCTCGGCCAGAAATGCAGAGCTGTCATAGCACAGAAATGTAGGAATGGAGTGACAATCCTACGGCAATTGCCACGATGGCTTGGAAGATCCAAGCCATTGGTCGGAATTTGACCGCCCTGCCCGCCAGTGGAATTGAAGCAAGCGAGGGGCAGACAATGGGAAGGTGCACTGACCTCGGGTGGGGTTTTGGGACGAGTGAGGCTGTAAAACCTGGCCCACTATATCACTGAGTCTGCTGCAAAGTCCAATGTCTGTTTGATTAGGCCTTTCAAGTTAGAGTCACCTGTAGTTACAAATAAGAACACACATTTTGGAAATTTATAATAAAAACACATGCAGGTTAGCATCTGAAACAAAAACCTTTCATTAGGGGGATAACATTTTATCTAACTCATGCAAATTTGAGTTCTTTAGCTCAAGCATTTTTTGTCTTACTTTGGTATAAATGACTAATTACTAAGGAGAAAAATGTGCAGTGTCAAAATCAGAATAATATCCATCTGTACTTTGCAGTAACTAGTCACAAATGCAACTATAAAATCCTAAAATAGTAAACTTGAAGAACATGAACTAGATTGACAAAAATAATCAGCAGGAAATCAGCGAGTGCTGCCCCAGCTTCCTAACACATTCTCCTGGGATGTAATGTTCAGTGTCTGAGACACGAAGTGGGGTAAACCACTGTTAGCTTATTGCCTGTGTGTGTGTGTGACATGCCTGGGCATACCCCTGCCGGCCCTGCCTGAGACTCCTCCCCCCCTCCAGTCCAGGTATAAAGGTGACTACTCCCCACCCCCCCGCCTCAGTCTCTGGACCAGTTCATCAGCATGGGTGTGCTCCAAGTCTTTTGCTAATAAAAGCCTATTTGTTCTTGCATAAAAACTAGTCTTTGCTTGATTGATAGTGCATCAATTTTATTCGCAAAAAGTTTTGGGATGGAGCACATACTAAAACCCTATGGATTAGAATTGGATCCTCAAGCCATAGGAGCCTCAAACAGCTTCGATCACTGGCTGCGATGTTTTGAAACTTTCCTCACCGCCTCTGCCTCCGTCGTCCGGACCGAAACCGACAAGCTACATGTGCTCCACGCCTGGGTAATCGATCAAGTATTCTCGATGATTAGAGACGCTGAAACTGACGAGGATGCGATCGAACTTTTAAAAGGCCAGTACAACAAACAGACTAATGTAATCTACGCCAGACATCTTCTGGCTACTCGCAGGCAACAGCCAGGAGAACCGGGCGACGAATTCCTGCGTGCGTTGCGAGCACTTGGCAGGGCCTGCAACTGCAAGGCCGTAACAGCCGCCCAAAACACTGAGGACTTAATCAGAGATGCCTATGTCATGGGTATCAGGTCAAACTATATCCGACAATGACTGCTGGAACAGGGTGGGCTGGACCTACAAAAGACGGTAGCGCTGGCCGACTTGTTAGAGGTGGCCTTCCGTAATCTCGAGGCCTACACCCCCGACCACGGGGGGTGCATCGTGGACACCACAGTCGCTGCCACCTCTGTACTCGGGAGGGCCGCAGGCCTACGCCATGCCACGTCCCACCAATGACCCGACCGCTGCAGCAGTCTCTGGAGGCCCGAAGTGCTACTTCTGCGGCCTGGGGAAGCACCCCCAACAATGCTGCCCAGCGAAGGATGCGATCTGCTCCGGGTGTGGAAAGAAAGGCCATTACGTGAAGGTATGCAGGGTGAAGTCGACCTCCAAGCCCAGTAGCGCTGCGTGCGACCTGCGGGGGCCGCCATCCTGGGCGCCGGTAGCCGCGTGTGAGCCGTGCGGGCTGCCATCTTGGACGCTTTCAGCCGCATGTGAGCCGCCATCTTGGATACCGTCAGCTGCATCGCAAAATCCAATGGTGGCTTTGGTTACGCTGGACCAGTCCAGGCCTCACCAACTCACCAGGTCCATGATGGATATTGAGGTAAACGGTCGCACTACAAACTGTTTATTTGACTGGGAGTACAGAGAGCTTTATTCACCCTAAAACAGTGAGTCGCTACGCCCTTTCAGTACCGCCAGTGAAGCAAACAATCTCCATGGCTTCAAACTCCCACTCGGTGGATGTCCTCGGGTACTGCGTGGCGACCCTGACTATACGGGGCACAGTGTACAAAAACTTCAGGCTCCTCGTGGTGCCACAACTCTGCGCTGCCCTACTCCTGGGGCTAGATTTCCTGTGTCACCTTAAGAGTGTCACCATGGAGTATAATGGGCCTTTTCCCCCACTCTCTGTTTGCAATCACCAGTTCTTAGATCACCCACCGCGCACCACCTGCGGCCTCTTGACCCTTAAAGTCGCCCCTCCCTCACTGTTTGAAAATCTCACCCCCGATTGCAAGCCCATCACCACCAAGAGCAGACGGTACAGTGCTGGAGACAGAGCTTTTATCAGGTCCGAAGTACAGCGGCTCCTAGGGGAGAGAATCATCGAGGCCAGTACCAGCCCCTGGAGAGCCCAAGTAGTAGTTGTTAAGACTGGGGAGAAACATCGCATGGCCATTGACTACAGTCAGACCATTAACCGATACACGCAGGTGGACGCATACCCACTTCCCCGCATATCTGACATGGTTAATCAGATTGTGCAATTCGGGTGTTCTCCACCATCGACTTAAAATCTGCATACCACCAGCTCCCTATCCACCCGGAAGACCGCCAATATACTGCCTTCGAGGCAGATGGCCGCCTCTATCACTTCCTTAGGGTCCCCTTCGGCGTCACCAACGGGGTCTCGGTTTTCCAACGTGAGATGGACCGAAGGTAGACCAGAACGGGCTGCAGGCCACCTTCCCGTACCTGGATAACGTCACCATCTGCGGCCATGATCAGTAGGACCACGACGCCAACCTCCACAAATTCCTCCACACAGCCACACTCCTAAATCTGACCTACAATAAGGAGAAGTGTGTATTCTGCACACGCCGCCTCGCCATCCTTGGTTGTGTTGTGGAAAACGGGGTCATTGGTCCCGATCCCGACCGCATGCGTCCCCTCCTGGAACTTCCCCTCCCCCCCAGCCTCAAAGCACTGAGGAGATGCCTGGGCTTCTTCTCGTATTATGCCCAGTGGGTCCCCACTTATGCAGATAAAGCCCGTCCGCTCATCAAATCCATCTCTTTTCCCCTGACGATAGAGGCCCGTCTGGCCTTCGACCGCATCAAAGCAGACATCGCAAAGGCCACGATGCATGCTGTAGACGAATCCATCCCGTTCCAGGTGGAGAGCGATGCGTCTGACTTCGCCCTAGTCGCCACCCTTAACCAAGTGGGCAGATCCGCGGCCTTCTTCTCACGAACCCTCCAAGGCCCTGAAATTCGACACTCCTCTGTCGAGAAGGAGGCCCAAGCCATAGTGGAAGCTGTACGGCACTGGCGCCACTACTTAGCTGGTAAACGATTCACCCTACTCACGAACCAATGGTCAGTTGCATTCATGTTTAATAACACGCAGCGGGGCAAGATCAAAAATGATAAAACATTGAGGTGGAGAATCGAGGTTTCCACCTACAATTACGACATTTTATACCAGCCTGGGAAGCTCAACGAGCCCCCAGACGCCCTGTCCTGGGGAATATGTGCCAGTGCACAAATAGACCAATTGCAGACTCTCCACAACGACCTCTGCCACCCGGGGGTCACCAGGTTTTTTCACTTCATTAAAGCCTGTAACCTGCCCTACTCCATTAAGGAAGTCAGGTCTATAACCAGACACTGCCAGGTCTGCGCAGAGTGCAAGCCGCACTTCTATCGGCCAGACAGAGCACACCTCATAAAGGCCACCCGCCCTTTCGAACACCTAAGCATCGATTTCAAAGGCCCCCTCCCCTCTTCTGACCGCAACATATACTTCCTCAACGTCATTGACGAATATTCCCGTTTCCCCTTCGCTATTCCCTGCCCGGATATGACCTCGGCCATGGTCGTCAGGGCCCTGCACAGCCTCTTCACCCTGTTTGGTTTCCCTAGCTATATCCATAGTGACCGGGGATCCTCCTTTATGAGTGATAAGCTGCAACAGTACCTGCTCTCTCGAGTAGGACCACCAGCTACAACCCCAGGGGGAACGGACAGGTAGAGAGGGAGAACGCGACAGTCTGGAAGGCCGTTTTACTAGCTCTGAGGTCTAAAAGTCTTCCAGTCACCCGCTGGCAAGAGGTCCTCCCTGATGCACTACACTCGATTAGATCACTCCTTTGCACAGCTACCAATGCTACCCCTCACGAAAGAATGTTTGTTTTCCCCAGGAAGTCCTCCTCGAGGACCTCACTACCGTCATGGCTGATGTCCCCAGGCCCTGTCCTGCTCCGGAAGCACGTGAGAACCCATAAGTCGGACCCCCTGGTCGAAAGGGTCCAGCTTCTCCACGCCAACCGCCAATACGCCTATGTGGCATACCACAACGGGCGGGAGGACACGGTCTCCATTCGAGACCTGGCACCCGCAGGTGCCCCAGGGACCACGACGACCCACAACCCCACACCCCCAACCCCCGTATACAGCACGCCTGAGCCCCAGGAGCCGCCACCACGCACCCCACAATTGGAAAGGACTACAGACGACTTGAGCGACTACGGCCTGGCCCCTGACCCAACACTGCTGCCACCGGAACCGACACCACAGCTGGCACTACGGTGGTTGCAGCGACAAATCAAGCCCCCAGAGAGACTAAATTTGTAAATTTGTAATTCTGTAAATATCGTTCCACCCACCTCACCCCCGCCAGACTCTTTTTTAAAAGCAGGGGGTGAATGTGGTAAACCACTGTTAAGCTTATTGCCTGTGTGTGTGTGTGACATGCCTGGGCATGCCCCTGCCGGCCCTGCCTGAGACTCCACCCCCCCCCCTCCCCGTCCAGGTATAAAGGTGACTGCTCCCAAACCTTCTGCCTCAGTCTCTGGACCAGTTCATCAGCATGGGTGTGCTCCAAGTCTTTTGCTAATAAAAGCCTATTTGTTCTTGCTTACAAACTAGTCTTTGCTTGCTTGATAGTGCATCACTGAGGACAGAATATATCCTCTTGTGACTTCTGAACAACTCAAGAAAGTGGCCGAACTTTCCGGTGAGTAAATATGGATTGGAGTAGAAATGCAAAGGTTAAGGAATGATAGAAATAAGAAGATAAATCAGTAAATGCATTTCAATAGGTTGCTTAACAACATTGGCAAAGTGAAATATCTTCAAAGGATAATGCTGATAAATATGTTCCTGAAACCAGCAATCACATTCTATACAAAAATGATGCTGAGGAGATCAATATGCACATTAAAAGTGAAACAAAGAAGGAAAAGTTCATCTACAAATGTTGCAGCAATAAAGGGGAAAGGGGGCAGTGGGATGAATGTAAGGAAGTATAGAAATACATTGAGCAGCTCAACAAAGAGGGAGCCAGTGAAAACACAGAAACAGATGATAAATGCAACAGCAAAATAAAACAAAAAATAGAGGGCAACCAGAGAAGACACAGACATTTTAAAATTCGGCTTAAAATTGAAGATGAACACAAAATGATTGTTCTGCATGATTCTGTCCTCAAAGTTTTCACATAGCAACACAACGTGCCTTCCCCAGATAGAAAGATATCTAAGTAACTTTGATGTCTTTCATATAAGTGAGATGAAAGCCCTCGACAGACTAATAGGATTCAAACACATTAATAACCAAGGATAACTGGTATTTATCCAGCATTTCTGAGACACAGAGGGAGACCATTTATCAGCTACTCACAACCATTGTGAAGGAGTCACTAATCAGTAGGGAAGTACCAATAAATTGGAAACAAGCTAATGTGATGCCCATATTCAAAAAGAAAATGAAAACAGGCACATGGAACTGTGTGGACACATCTGTCATCTTTCCACTGCTTGAGCTGAATTTGAAGTTTACCATGTAGATCTGCATATCACTGAGACAGCTGGTGATGAACAGTGACAGATAGTGTCACATGAACCCAAGATCCCGGTTGAGGCCGTCCTCATGTGTGCGGAACTTGGCTATCAGTTTCTGCTCAGCGATTCTGCGTTGTCGTGTGTCGTGAAGGCCGCCTTGGAGAACGCTTACCCGAAGATCAGAGACTGAATGCCCGTGACTGCTGAAGTGTTCCCCGACAGGAAGAGCACACTCCTGCCTGGTAATTGTCGGGCGGTGCTTATTCATCCGTTGTTGTAGCGTCTGCATGGTCTCCCCAATGTACCATGCCTCGGGACATCCTTTCCTGCAGTGTATCAGGTAGACAACGTTGGCCGAGTCGCAAGTGTATGTACCGTGAACCTGGTGGATGGAGTTCTTACGTGAGATGATGGCATCCATGTCGATGATCCGGCACGTCTTGCAGAGGTTGCTGTGGCAGGGTTGTGTGGTGTCGTAGTCATTGTTCACCTGAAGCCTGGGTAGTTTGCTGCGGACAATGGTCTGTTTGAGGTTGTGCGGTTGTTTGAAGGCAAGAAGTGGGGGTGTGGGGATGGCCTTGGCGAGATGTTCAAGGCATGAAAGCCAAAATTCATGTGGATCCAGAAGCTACACCAAAATTCTATAGAGCCAGACCTGTGCCTTGTTCGTTGCATGGGAAGGTGGAGACCAAACTCAGATGATTAGAAGATCTGGGCATCATAAAGCCTGTGCAATTTGCAGAGTGGGCAGCTTTTATTGTGTCAGTAGTCAAAGCTGATAAGACCGTATGAATATGCTAAGACTACAAAGTAACAGTAAAACTGGGCAGCAAACTTAGACAGATAGCCTATACCTAAAAAGAGGACTTGTACACAGAGTTGGCTGAGGATCTAACATACACCAGTTAGACATGAGCCATGCATACCAGCAGCTGAAACTGGATGACATTTGCAGGGAATTCATCACTATTAACACACACAAGGGCCTGTACCAATACACCAGATAGGCATTTGGCCTCTCATCTGCTCAAAGAATTTTTCAACACAATGGAGAGCCTATTGCAAGATTTGCCTAAAGCAGTCATTTATGTGAATGATGTGCTAATCATGGGAGCCACAGGACAGGAGCACCTAACGAATCCAGAAGAGATTTTAACAAGATTCCATAAAGCTCGAGTAAGACTAAAGAGAGAGTAGTGCACTTTTCAGTTGAATGAGGGACTTATCTGGTCTTTAGAGTGGATGCACAAGGATTGCACCCAATTGAAGATAAAGTTAGGGCCATTAAAGAAGCAACAACCCCAAAGAATACATCCAAGAATGTCCTTCCTTGGAATGGTAAATTACGTGCAGTCAGTTGTTAGTAGATTATTGCTTGTTGTTGGTAAGATTACAATTGGGAGCTGACGTGTGAGGAGGCAGCAGGGTAGAGTAGAGCATTCCAGAACAAAAACATTGCATTTATTACTAGTCTCTGAGCCTTCCTAGAAAACACAAAGGCTTGAAAATCACTTTGAAGTCTTTTGTTTTCCTATGATAAACATTTGCTTTCATTCAATTTCATAGTGCAGCCTGACAAGCCTTTGATTGACAGCTTAATGGTATTTTCACAGCGTGCATTGTTTATCCATTCCTTCATGGTTGCATGCATCTGAGTAACCCCCATTGTTCCTAACCGCAATGTTTATACAATGTCTTGGTTTGCAGCTTCAAAGCTGCTAAGTGCTCTCATTTCCACTTTGATTTCCTCTGGGAACCCACAAGCAGCAAACAAAGTATGTAAAATATTTAGAATTTTGATAGTTATTGTTCAATTCATTGGAAATCCCTCAACTAACTTTGAATGGCTATATCACAATGAGTAGTTGTTACCATTCAAATTCTGCAAAATCTATGCACACATTCAGAGGAAAATGTTCCCATCCCGCTATCCACCATAATCGTAGCATGCGGGAGGCAAACCATACAAAGGTCCAATGACCTTGGGAGAGATTTTGCGATTTTGGGGCAGACGTGGCTGGAAAATCCCACTCTCTGTCTCTGTCACACTCTAATTGACTATTTCCATGGTTTCTATGTCCTGGTGACAGCTGCTTTTCTACTGCCTGACATGCTGTTTCTCTGTGTCTTCTATGTCCTGACCTACCCTTAACCATCAAAGATAACTTCTTGCTAGACTTTTTGACAAGCACATCCCCAAGTATTGGTGATGATGGTCATTTAATACCTGCAATCTGTACCTTTCAGGACTTTCAACTCTGGCTCCCAAATATCACAATTTTGATCAACTGATAACTCGTTCTTATGCATAATAAAGGGCCTGATTTCTAATTCCAGTTCTGTGTTAGCTGCCCATTGGCGACATGATCTTGCCAAGACAGGGTTCCAAAGAATTGATCTATCAGTGTCATCTGCTTTGACTGGCAAGTGATCCACTTGTGAAAAGAAAAGTCCATCTTCTTGGTTGGGCTCAGTCTCGACCTTCTGCTTACTCAACCACATCTTATTTAATTGAGCAGACGATTGGTAGTTGTCAACTATAACTTCTCTCGACTTACTGTTTGGCAAGCTATGTTGAAAGTTAATTTTGGCAAGCAACTTATTACGAATGTGCTCACTTTTCAAACTACACACACATCTGTTCTGCAACACTCTCTCTTGAACCTCTCCAAAATTACAATGAATAGTTAGTAAACCAGAACAAACTCTCCAATGTCCTCACTATGCAACTCAGGAGAGATTGGGTAAACTGGGCTTGTTCTCCCTGGAAAGACGGAGAATGAGGGCAGACCTAATAGAGGTGTACAAAATTATGAAGGGTATAGATAGAGTGAACAGTGGGAAGCTTTTTCCCAGATCGGAGGTGACGATCACGAGGGGTCACGGGCTCAAGGTGAGAGGGGCGAGATATAACTCAGATATCAGAGGGACGTTTTTTTACAGAGAGAGTGGTGGGGGCCTGGAATGCGCTGCCAAGTAGGGTGGTGGAGGCAGACATGCTGGCATCATTTAAGACTTACCTGGATAGTCACATGAGCAGTCTGGGAATGGAGGGATACAAACGAATGATCTAGTTGGACCAATGAGCGGCACAGGCGTGGAGGGCCGAAGGGCCTGTTTCCTTTGCTGTACTGTTCTTTGTTCTTTGTTCTTTGTTCAGTCCAAACTGATAGCTTTCAGCAATCTCCAATGACTTGGGATTGTATTAAGGCTCAAGCTTACACAAAATGTCTGACAACAGCGTGTCTTTTGGCTTTGCAGGGATGAGAACATTCTTGAGTGTTTCAGACACTTCTGAACCTGCTTCAGTGAAAACTATTGCCCTTTTCCTATCCATCATTGCCTGACCAACAACTGGATTATTCAGATCATCAAGGCTATTATTACCAATAAAAAACATCTCCAGCCATTCCACATATGCAGCAAAAGATTCTTAGTCATGACTATTCTCTCACAATTGCTCAATAGCACCTGTTGATGCAGCCACCTTCAAGGGCCGTCCACTCATATTTACAAACAGCCTTTTCAAATCAACATTTTTAAACCTATTTCTCAGGACCACAAATTGTTCAGCTACAGACTTCATAATCCTATTCTCATTGCTAGACTGTGGGAGCTTTGCAAGACAAAAACACTGTTATATACATGGGTTCCCAACTACTACTACTTCTTTTGTATGTACTGGTGCACTTGGGGAGGTGATGGCATAGTGGTATTATCGTTAGACTACTAATCCAGAAACTCCGCTAATGTTCTGGGGACCTGGGACCCAGGTTCAAATCCTGCCCTGGCAGATGGTCGAATTTGAATTCAATGAAAAATACATGGAATTAAGAATCTACTGATGTCCATGAAACCATTGCCGATTGTCGGAAAAACCCATCTGGTTCACTAATGTCCTTCAGGGAAATAAATCTGCCCTTACCTGGTCTGGCACACATGTGACACCAGAGCCACAGAAATGTCATTGACTCTTGACTGCCATCTGAAATAGCCTCGCATGTCACTTAGTTTAAGGACAACTAGGGATGTGCAATAAATGCTGGCTCAGCCAGGGACGCCCATAACCCATGAATAAAAATAAAGAACACCCAGATGCAAAATTTGAAATTCTTCAGCTAGTTGGCAGTCTCCGCTTCATTGTGTAGGGCAGTGAGACCGCCACTGAAGCACAGTTCGGGGCACTTAGCAGTTATATGCACCATGGTTTGCACTTCGCTATAGTTGCACAGGAGTAAGTAACTGTGCCTGCAACAGAAGAGGTTGTTGCAGCAGCGTCCAAAACCTGTTCAGTTTCCAACTGAAGTAGTTTATTCTGATTTCTTTATATACATACATTCCAAAATGACCACAAGAGGGTGTGATTACAAAGGGCAACATATCAAAATTGTGAGCTGTACAATAACCACAAAGGGTACCACTCGCGGTATGTGCTGTTGATGTACTATCTTGTTCACCACATCATGAGTGCTTGCTACCTTGGCAAGAGTCAATGGTGCTTTAATTCTGCACCTGTTCTGTGTTGAACCATCATTCCAAACCAGAGTGTGGCGGTTGGGTGACATAGATTGTCTGCTTTACACTTGACCGCGATTCCATTCTGCAAACCAACTTGTAGACAGGGGCAGCTCAGTGGCACAGTGGTTAGCACTGCTGTCTCACAGCGCCAGGGACCCGGGTTCAATTCTGGCCTCAGGTCACTCTCTGCGTCGAGTTTGCACATTCTCTCCATGTTTGTGTGGGTTTCCTCTAGGTGCTCCGGTTTCCTGCCACAGTCCAAAGATGTGTGGGTTAGGTTGATTGGCCATGCTATCTGCAGTTTCCAGCTAAATTTGTTTTGAATGTGAAGAGGATATTCTCATGACGTCTATCTGCAGACTAATTTTTATGGTTGATTTACTCGATTTGCTTGGTCAGTCTTGACTTCTTCGATAAATGCTTTAGCAATCCATAAATTTTCATGTTGTGTGGTAGATAGGAAGGTGAACACTGGCAGCATAAATATAAAAAACATGACAAAGATATACAAATGAATCTCAACATGAGAAGTGTCAGGGGATTAACAGGGTAAATATGTGGGGTTGCGGGTATAGGGCCAGGGTGGGATTGTTGTCGGTGCAGACTCGATGGACCAAATGGTCTCCTTCTGCACTGTAGGGATTCTATGATTCTATGATATGCATGCAATATGACCCAGTCTGCTGGGAGAAACGTCAAAGACTTGCCATTAAGATGTTGAGTCAACAGTTTCTCTGCCTGGATTGCTGTGGAGTCCCAAAACGGTTAACAGAGGCATAATCTGACAAAAATGGACATTGAGTCAAAAAATAAAAATATTACAATAGACGAGGAGATGGATTTTCAAGAGGGTCTTAAATGAGGGGAGGGACATGGAAAGGTAGAGTATCTGGAAAGTGAATTCCAGGTTTGGAATGGTGATATATAAAGGCAAACTAAATGCGAACGCAAAGCTGTCTGAGGTGGTTTACTGATTGAATGGACAAAAACTCATGAGAATTACTTGCATAGAATCTATCAAGTGGTGAAACAGAGCATGAAAGAAATCAAGAATGATTGACTATTTCTTATAAAACGTCCAGAAGAGACATTACAGATAAAACACGAAGTAAAAACGCAAGTGCTTGTGGTGCTTAATGCATTTCATAATCTAGAAAATGGCAAATGTAAATAATTATCTTTAAAAAAAACAAGGATTGTTTACTGAGCACCAGCAAATGCAAGAAAAGGGTAAAGTAACTAACTGCCTGTTGATTTTTTTCTGTCACATAGTAATTAAAATTGACCATGCTGATTTTGCTTAACACTTCCCACTGTTCAGTTCACGTTTGATTAATTATCCAGCCCAACTGCAAAAGCTAATGAAAATAAATTCAACTGGGGAAAGTAATTGACTTTCTAAAGTATACTGATAAAAAATAATATTCCTGAATATTCATTGCCGTTTAAGTGAATAGTTATTACTCATTTAAATGAAATGCAATTAATTGTATTAAATACACGGGGATGATCTTATAAAATACCGCTGAGCTGAAAGGAGCTTTGGCAAAAAAGAATCTGCAGTTTCCGGCTAAATTTGCTAAATTTGAACGTGAAGAGGATGCTCTCATGACGTCAATCTGCAGATTGATTTTTATGGTTGATTTACTTGATTTGCTTGGTTAGTCTTGACTTCTTCGATAAATGCTTCAGCAATCCATAAATTTTCATGTTATGCGGTAGAAAGGAAGGTGAACACTGGCAGCATAAATATAAAAAACATGACAAAGATACAGAAATGAATCTCAACACGAGAAGTACATCTGCCCCAAGAGCAAAATAATGCAGGTGCTGCAAACCTGCCAGAATTCCTCAGCAAGTTAAGCACCTGGAGAAAGAAACAGAGTTAATATTTCTGATCGATGACATTTAATGAGAATTGGAAAAAGTTAAGAAACTCTACAGGGGGGAATTTTCCCATCCCGCCCACAATAGGAATCATAGCAAGTTGAGGGGAGGGGTTTTCCATGCAAAGGTCCATTAACCTTGGGCAGGATTTTACAGTTCTGGGTGAGCACAGCTGGAAAATCCCACCCAACAGCTTTTACACAAATACTTGCAAGCATAGTTGGTGTCAGACCTTTTTAAAAAAATATTAGTTCCTGATCTGCATAAGGCCAAATTTGTTCCCAGTTCCTAATTCCCCTTGAGAAGGTGGCAGTGAGACACCTTCTTGAATCACTGCAGTCCATGTGGTGTAAGTACACTCATGGTGCTGTTAGGGAGGGAGTTCCAGAAATTTGATCCAGCAATCATGAAGAAACAATGATATAGTTTCCAGTCAGGATGGTACGTGGCTTGGATGGGTATTGCAGATGGTGGTGTTCCCATGCATCTGCTGCTCCTGACATTGTATGTGGTAGTGGTCACAGATTTGGAAGGCACTGTCGAAGGAGCTTTGGTGAGTTGCTGCAGTTCATTTTGCAGATGGTACAAACTGCTGCACCAATGGGAGGGAGTAAATCTAAGGTGGTGAATGGGGTGCCAATCATGCAGGTTGCTTTTGTCCTGGATGTTGTCGAATTTCTTGAGCATTGTTGGAAAAACATTCATCCAGACAAATGGAAATTATTCCATCACAGTCCCAATTTACACTTTGGAGATGGTGGACAGGCTTTGGGGAGTTGGGAGGTGAGTTATTCAGAGTAGAATTCTCAGCCTCTGACATTTTCTTGTAACCAGATAATTCAGTTTCTGGTCAATAGTAACACCCAGGTTCTTGATGGTGGGGAATTCAGTGATGGCAATGCCATTGAATCTCAATGAGAGACGGTTAGATTCTTAGTATCATAGAATAGAATCATAGAATCCCTACAGTACAGGAGGAGGCCATTTGGTCCACCGAGTCTGCACCGACCACAATCCCACCCAGGTCCTATTTCCGCAACCCCTCGCATTTTACCCTACTATCCCCCTGACGCTAACGGACAACTTAGCATGACCAATCAACCTAACTTGCACATCTTTGGATTGTGGGAGGAAACCAGAGCACCCGGAGGAAACCCACGCAGATATGGGGAGAATGTGCAAACTCCATACAGACCTGAGGCCGGAATTGAATCTGGGACCCTGGTGCTGTGAGGCAGCAGTGCTAACCACTGTGCCACCGTGCAGCCCCAGTGCTGCCCCATCCCTTGTTGGAGATAATCATTGCCTGGCAATTGTGCGGCATTAATATTACTTGCCACTTATCTGCCAAGCTTGAATGTTGTCCAGGTCTTGCTACATTTGAATGGAGCACAGAAGCAATAGCAGTACCATTGCTGCCGGGTCTAATCTATACATGACCAAAAGAAATAATATTTGCAAAGAAATTAGAGAGAGGTGCAAAAATTAGAGAGTAGTTATAATTGAAGGGAGTGAGGTTAGCTCAGTCGTCTAATCAGAATACCGGCAACAGCATAGCATACCGTTCAGGCTGTGGCCTTCCTCCTCACTCTGTAAAATCATGGCATAAGCTGTGGCTCAATGACCCTAAAATAATCAAGGAGGTTACAACGAGAAGAAGAAAAAGTTACAATGGGGGGAACTATAATTATCTAATATAGACTGAGAGGGTAATATTGATGGAATTCAAATTCAATTAATAAATCTGAAATATAAAGTAGTTTCAGTAATGGTGATCATGAGAATTATCATTGATAGTTATAAAAATCCATCTAATTCACTAATGTCCTTTAGGGAAGGAAATCTGCCATGTTGTAACAAATCTAGAATTCTATGAAAATAAAAATATTATATTCCAAACAAATACACTGAGAACATAATGACCCAAGATATTCATATTTTCTGGGAATCAATATCTAACATAATCAAGCAAGTCAATAAGAATATATGAATTTGGAAAAATTCTGAACACTATGATATCGGAAGAAAAACAGTGAAATAAATGAGAATATCATCAGCGAAAACTATACAAGGAAGAAGCTATTACTAAAAATAAAAACCCTCTAGTAGTTGCAATAGAATCATTCAGATAATGGAAAGTTTGTGCAGAATAAATTCTTACAATAAGCTTGGTAACAGCAAATCCAACTCATCAAATAATAGAGATCCTGGGCTGGATCTCAATGTTTGGAATGAATGTGTTCGACAGTGCATGGGAGACAAAGAAATATGTTAAACACTTCTGTCAGTAGCTTTTTTAATTCAACCACCTCTTTATAATTTTCCGTCCGGGTTTCCACCCAAATGGGGGCAGTGGCCATGCTGTGGACTAACATGAAACAACCTTTAAAGCGTCAATCCAATGATACAAATTGAGGAAGATGGAGTTAGCTGTCAGTGAACTTTAAGTAAAAGCATGGTGTCCAGAGGGGCAAAAGATGCTCCCACTTCATAGACACCTCACTGGGTGGCTTGGGGGCTGTGAGCAGCCAGAAGAAAATACTCTTTTCTAGCAACAGGGAAGACGTCTGAAGTTAAGATAAAGAAGGTGTGATTGGAGGTTGCTAAGGAGGTCAGCAGCAAGGGCATAGCAGAACACTCCAGGATTCAAAGCAGAAAGTGCTTTAATGATCGAAGCAGGGCAGAAAAAGCAAGTATAGTACTATGCTCACCAAGGGCAGCAGACACATGGGAACACTACTAACTGAATGTTCCCCTCCAAGCCCCTCACCATCCTAAACTGGAAATATATCACCATTCCTCCACTGTCACTGGGTCAAAATCCTGGAACTCTCTCCCTAACAGCACTGAGAGTGTATCTACACCACATGGACTGCAGTGGTTCAAGAACACTGAAAGTCCAAAAGATGCACCGGTTAGGTGCATTGGCCATGCTGCATTTTCCCTCAGTGTATCCAAACAGGTGCCGGAGTGTGGCGACTGTGGGATTTTCACAGTAACTTCATTGCAGTGTTAATGTAAGCCTACTTGTGACACTGATAAATAAACTTAAACTTAATAACACAGCTCACCAGCACTTTCTCAAGGGCAATTAGGGATGGGCAATAAATGCTGGATCAGCCATTGATGCCCCAAATCCCATGAATGCATAAAAAAAACTACATATTGCTGTGTGCATCAGTCCACCCCCCCCAACTCTGCCTTCTCCAGCCTACTCCAAAACCAACTTATCTTCCAGATTCACCCATCCTCCTCACAGTAATTACTTTTTCATATCCTTAGCTATCCAACCAGTGTACCCACTCAATCTTTTCCCAATACAATGCCCTTATAGTCTCTTTAGCACATGCACCCCATCCATCGAATGAATGCACACCATTATAGACACACACAGACCTTTCCTTGTGCATGTTGTAGGGAAAGGAAGAACAGAACACCAGAGGGGAGAAAACTGATGGGAATTCTCCATAGATTATGCAGTTCACAAATAGAAAGCAATGGACTAATGGCATACCTGGCCAACAAAGATAGAAAGGCAGGGAGCTTCCAGCTAACCCATAGCATAAAAAGGCAAGTGAAATATGATCGTTTTCATCAGATGAACCTACAACATTCTTCCCTTGCCACAACAAATTCATGTATTTTATCTACCGTGAGTTTTCACATATGCTGCAGGAGTCAGCAGACTTGGCAGGTGATGAGTCTTCAGAGGAATTGACATGATTACCAGTCCTGACAAACAAGCTGTCAGTCGTTGCATTTGTGGCCTTCCAGCCTAAAACAGACTTTTACTTCTGTTCTTTCCACACTTTCCTTTTTCTGACCTGAAGACCTGAGGTCAACAGGAAATTGACCCTTCACCGAAGGGTCAATTGTTTGGATGAGCTCATGTGCAGATCACCAAATTTAAAAAGATGCATATGGAGTCACTTACCTTGTCAGCAGTCTCAAAGGTAAAGTACCGTTAGGGTAGGTAAGGTGGCAATGGGGAGTCATGGAGAATTATAATCACAGCAGGCATCCCAACCTCTGCTCCAACCCTCTCATTACGTCCCATTCCCTTGTCTAGGCCAAGCTTGCCCACAACAAGAGGGAGAGAGCACAAACCAGAGCAGGGATGGTGGATATCCAGGATCTCACAATTTTTGGATGCCTCTGAGTTGGCAGGGAAGGACAGAGATCACTGCTGCAGAGAAAGCAAAATCCTCCTTTCCCCGCAAGCCAGTATGAATGAAAACTCCATTAGTCGATCACATTCTGATATTAACAGTGAGTAATATGCAATATTGTATTCAGCCTGTTCATGAATTAAATCTCTCTTCTCTCTCTTACAGGCAGCACCCAGGTCCAGACAGACTCCACAGGCAACATAAGTCACAGTCCAAAGGTTATCTCAGAGGAGGATGATGAGGACCCATTTGAAGAAGACCTGTCACTGCGTTCACCTGCAGCCTTCACCAGTGCAGAGACAGTCACCCCAGTGAGTCATACTTCTAGATTAGCCTTGGGGTCACATTCTGGAATATACCTCATTGACACATCTCTGCAGAGGCAGTGACAGCCCAGTCTCTGGCACTCATAGGACTGTTGAGAACAGCCATCCACTGAGTTTGAAGGATCACATTCTAGGGGTTCATGGTGACACAGTGGTTAGTACTGCTGCTGCACAGTGCCAAGGAAGAGGGTTCGATTCTTGGCCTCGGATCACTGGCTGCATGGAGTTTGCACATTCTCCCTGTGTCTGAATAGTCCCCCCCAGTGCTCCAGTTTCCTCCCACAGTCCAAAGATATGCAGGTCAGGTGGATTAGCCATGGTAAATGTTCAGGGTTACGAGGATAGAGAGGAGGGGAGTGTCTGGGTGAGATGATCTTTTTGGAGAGTCTGTGCATTCTCGATTGCCCAGATGGTCTCTTTCTGCATTGTAGGGACTCTATGGTTCTATGGTTAACTCCCACCCGGTCACTATGCTGGTCTTTGTTTTAGAGTGAATCTCTGCCCGAGACTCACAATGTTATCCTGCTGGGATAGGGGTGCAGCCACTGTGAGCCGTTCAGCTCAACACCCATGGCAGCTACTACGAGCAGTCCTACCATACGCCCCCACTAGTGTGGGCTAACATCAACATCACTGAGGAACTGGAGCAGCGCTGTTTAAGGTTAAGTTTTAAGTTTATTTATTAGTGTTACAAGTAGGCTTACATTAACACTGCAATGAAGTTACTGTGAAAATCCCCTAGTTGCCACACTCCGGCACCTGTTCGGGTACACTGAGGGAGAATTTAGCATGGCCAATGCACCTAACCAGCACATCTTTCAGACTGTGGGAGGAAATTGGAGTGCCCGGAGGAAACCCATGCAGACACGGGGGGAATGGGCAAACTCCGCACAGACAGTGACCCGAGCTGGGAATCAAACCCAGGTCCCTGGCGCTGTGAGGCAGCAGTGCTAACCATTGTGCCACCATGTTGCAGGTTGGCTTTAAATATTGCAGTCAGCTCAAGTTCATGAGTGAGGTGAGGATTGACTGTGGCTTATATCCGGTTGTGATTTAGACTGGTCTTATTTCCCATCGATGTAGCACATGATTTGGAGGGGAACATGTTCTAGTGAGCTCCATTTTTAATGAGTATTTATGACATGCTTGCAAAATGGCATTCCCAACATAGATCAGCTGGGAAAGCCAACCCACCATCAGGCCACCATGAAAGTAATGCGGGGGAAATTCTGACTTTCTCTTCCACCAGCAGGAATCCGACTTTGGCTTCTCTCTGAATTGTCCATTCTGGCCCACGACGAAACAGGCAAGAATTCCACCAGAGTATCTTACAGCCTCCATTGAGGAGAATACTAAGAGCTTCTGGTCATTCATTTAAAAAATCAGAAAAGAAGAACTGGATGTTTCAGATATCAAAGTGAACAATAGGGTTAGATATGATTCCAAGAGTAAATCCGAAGCACTAAGTGAGCAATTTTCTTGTGTATTTACTCAAGAAGATCTAACACACATTGTAAGATTTTGATAATACAGCTAAGTTTGAAAGTTCTATATCGGGTGGAACTAGTATTTTAGAATTTTATCTTCAACATTTTTTAAATAGTCCAGTTTGAATTCCTGTCTGCTGAATGTAACAATTAAACAGTTAAAAGTAGGCAACAACAGCAGTTTGCAGTATTGATCGCAGGATGTGCCATTGTTTGTGTAGCTGCAATTCATCTAAAAGGGTGTGTCATTTGGTCACAATGGAATGTAACATCTGGGGTCTAAGGGAATAAAAGATGGACATTTGTCTCCGCCTATGACCCACACAGCGGGTTCTCTGAAGATGAGGTGACACCAGGTGATAAAGGTTAATTGGAACTCTTTCCTAAGAAGGGGTAAGGAACCCTCAGAATTAGGAATAAGAGTTGAAAACACAAAGGCTTCTTCAGCACAGATCTACTATTGCTCCTGTGGTGTAATTCTTCTGTGACACAGTTCGACATCACTTCAAAGACAGAAGAAGAAAGACATCATCTTTGCTGTCAGTGTTCAAGGAAACCGAGGCCTTTTGGGGGATAAGGAGCTTGGACGCTGTCTCTATTATTTTCCTATTAAGTATATACAAGATCTTGCTTAGTAAATTCTATCTGATTCATTAGATGCAGTTTGCTTGTATCTTGTTAGGTCAGGCACAACTGAGGAGCCTGCAATAGTAAAATAAAAAGTCAGAACCTCGATATTTTAATTAAAGGGTTTTATATCTCAGAACGTCCTGAAAATTTCCAACGTATCAAGTTTAGATGATGATCTCAAGCCAAACATACTAAATGTAAAGTGGAGATGATGGGGACAATTTTACCAAGAATATTCTCAGTGCTGAATGAGTATGAAAATGGGAAAGTTTCAGGCATGTCTTTTGGGCGAGAGAAAAATTCAAATGTTATCACACTTAGAGAAAAGAATTTAGGCAAAAATGTGATTCTCACCAGGAGGGAGAGTGGACGGGGTCTATTCCGGCCTGAAAACTGGCTGATGACTGCCAGAGGGCACTATTGCACATGTACCTGATCTCCCAATGCACAATTCTGATTGCTGTCCCTGTTCATACCCCCGGTCGGTCACTGGCTTGGTGATCCCCGACTACAGAATGAGTAGCTCCCCATGTGCCGTGTCCCCTTCAGGCCCAGCCTTATGCCCTGGCCCTTTGGTCCTGCCTCTTGGCACTGCTAGGGTGCTAGGCTGGCAGTGTCAGGCTGCCTGGTGGGCTATGCCAGGGTGCCAAGCTGGCAGTGGCAGGGTCCCAGGCTGGCAGTGCCAGGGTGGCACTGACCAAGGGACACTGTCCCCTGTCCCTGAACACCCAGGTACCTCAATGGCCTCAGGTCTCACTGGCGAGGCCATCATGCCTAGTCCCCATTGCTGGGGACCCATACGTGATCCTCGCTGGTGAGGACCGACACTGGTGATGCCATTAAAGCAAGTGAGCCAGAACGATTGCATCCTGGGGTCCCTAATAATATTTAAATTAATATTTAAGCATGAGTCTGAGCACGCCGGCAATCCAGTGCCAGTATCATTGTGAAAGACGAGAAACCGGGCGCAAACCCGATTTTCTGCCTCTCTCGCGATCTTACTGGCTTGCCACACTGATCAACTGGCGTGATGAGCCAGTAAGGTCACCCCCCCAGTGTTGTGAAATTACTGCAAAAAATACTTCCCTGGATTTTAAAGTTAGCAGCTTATAAATTGGCTCTAATATTGACCAATCTCTTTCAAGAGTCAGTTGTCACTGGCTACTTACCAAATCAGTGAAGACAAGGTAACATCTGTGGCATATCCAAACAAGAGGGAAAAAGTCAGCCAGAACTCTACAGTCCAAATATCTGTCATCTACATTATTTTCAAATTGCTTCAACTTATTGTGCCTGAAAACCGGTAATTCCCATCTGACTTCAATGGACCTTTATATGGTCCGCCCAGTGATGGATGGGATGGGAGAATTCTGGCTCATTTGTTTCCAAGACAATGTATCAACAATCTTTCTTCCCAAGGTCAATGCCACAATGGAAGAAATAGTCACAGTCCCATTACTTGAAATCTTCAAGATCCATCTGTACATTATTTCCATTTAAACATTTCCATTATCAGAACTGCCACCTCAAAAGGTCATGCCTGTTTAGCAAGCACTACCCATTTAAATGTTGGCAGCATGTGAATATGTCTGTGATGCCGACACAACTAAAGCAGAAGAAGCAGAAACTGCAGATGTCATGTCTCCAGTTCTTTAGTTAAGTAATAACCTGCCATTTTATGATTATTGCCCTTCCACACTGACCTTATCCATAAACACAAGTTAGCTTTCTATTATTTTTGTAATTAATTAATTGTAATTATCTTTGTCTGGATAGCAGTCTCTAGATGTTTGTCAGGGTTTTATTCCCCTCAACTTACACTTAATATTCCATTTCTAAAACTAAAACATTTACCAATCTCATCCATGGCCATCCCACTGGCAGCGAGAATGGAGAATTTGGTGCTCAACCAAAACCCCACTCACTGCAGCAACAGCCAAGAATCCCCGCCTGGGGTGAGGTTGGAGGTTTTCGGTGTATATTTCCAAAACATATCAACTATTACACTGGTCATATGTAACACTTCCCAGAACAAGGCTGCACGTAATTCTTTCTGCTAGCCCATTTATGCGATTTATATGGGTATGAGTCATCCGGACCCATTTTTGGATTCAGACTCAGCGATGTAAAAGCAGGTCGCATACAAAAGCAAGAAGCCCAAAGATCGATGGAGCTCAGTCGTTATCTGAATAATTGCTGCAGGCAGCTCTCCTGTTGGGAAACATCAAATTTGGTCCCTTGCCTCAACAGCTCTCAATTAAGCACCAGGAAGGCAGATTGGAGAGGGGTGCGTGAAATGAGGCAATCGATAGTGATTTTCATGGAGTTTTGGAAAGCACTCCAGCTTCTCTCGACTCTACAGGAACAAGCTGTTTAGAAATAAACACACCTGTGGTGCCAGTCACAAGGGGCACTGGAGAATCTTGGACATGGTAAATTTGTCAAAAGATCCTTTAACATACGTTAATCCCTTAATTTACATATTCACAGGGTCTAATACCTGTTTTGTTCTCCTAGGATTCTTCAAAAGGTGCCCCACATATTTAACAGTGGGCTGAATATTAATGCAGATCGGATATGTCTTCTGCCTATTTTACATCCAAGAAACAAGCACGACAATTTCCAAATTACATTTTCTTTTCCAAAAGTAGGCAAAAACTACTTCAAATACTATCTTGCTGAGAGAAAACAGCCTTAGTGCATTATGATATTCAGGATGAAATCTTCATTAAGATTTTGATGTGGTAACTAATTTTAAAACGTGAATGTCAGATAACATTCTTTTCGAAATAGATGCGAAAGCATTAATTAAATTGAGTACGGATGGGTTTTTTGCCAGTGCTTACAATGCTTCCGATCATATCTCTATTCTTAAAAGCTGCCTGTCCAAATCATTTGCAAGACTGTTTTATTATTTTGGCTATTAGAAAATGTAATACACAGCCAGCTGTATGCTACAATAACCTTGACAAATCAACAATGATTCTTATAGATCAGAACAGTTGATTTTCTGGCCAAGAAGCTGAAAACCTTGAATAGAGAAACTACAAAAGGCAAATAATTAATGCATGTGCCAGAGCGTTAGATTTGAACAGCACAATAATAGCTCCGGTTTGTGAAGGTTAGAGGACTAATAGTGGAGAGACAATTATTAAGGTTTTGTACCTCAACAAGCAAAAAATGAACCCATCAACCCTTATAAAGGAAAGGCTTGAAGAATGTTAATTTCTAAATGAATTTCAAACAATATTGGAAAAAGTCTGAAACAGTAATTCTTACCTCAGGCTTAATTGTGACCATTTAAAAGAGATTTCAATTACACATGTATTATGATGATGAAAATTAGAACATCATTTTCACTTACAATAACTTAATGTTAATTATTTCCATGCATAATCATTAACACATATTTGAACTACATATGAATCTTAAACTCCAAAGCCTCTCAAGTCCTTTTGTAATGATTTTGCAAGAATGAAAATTAATATTCAATCCATCCATAAGTTGCAATTAAAGTAATACTCTGTGATTCCATATATTATTTGTCATATTCTCATAAGTTTTGAGTATACAGAATGTAGAGGTGGAAATTCCTCTACGGGCAGGATTGAGAAGTTACATCAGAAATGACACCCCAGTTTTGCCACCATTTTGTCAATGTTTATTTACACCCAAATTTCTGTCAATCACATAAAAATTAGGAGGATACAAGTAGAAATCAATGTAAACAATTGGTGCCCAAGGAAGGGTAAAACTCATGCCAATTATCTTATTTGAAAATAAAAAGGCAACATGGTGGCACAGTGGTTAGTACTGCTGCCTTATAGCTCCAGGAACCCAAGTTCAATTCCAGCCTTGGGTGACTGTGTGGAGTTTACACGTTCTCCCTGTGTCTGTGTAGGTTTCCTCTTGGTGCTCTGGTTTTCTCCCAAACTCCAAAGACATGTGGGTCAGGTTGATTGGCCATGCGAAATTGCCCCTTAGTGTCAGGGGGATTTGCAACATAAATCCATGGGGTTATGGGGATAGGACCTGGGTGGAATTGTTGTTGGTGTAGGCTCAATGGGCCAAATGGCCTCCTTCTGCATTGTAGGGATTCTATGGTGATATTACTTTCTTAAGTATGAAAATTAAAATTTGAAGCCAACTAATTGGCACAATGGATGAAATGAAATGTTAAAATTGTACAATAGTGTAAATAGGTCATAGCAAATCTATAGCCCTCCCTTATCTCTCCTGCTTTTTATTTACAGTAAAATCAGTTGAAATAGAAATTTAGGGATGCAAATAGGCAATCAATTCATTAAATAAAGATACAGGATCTTGGGCTTTATAAGGATAGGCACAGAGTGCAAAAGTAGCGATGTTATGGTAAACGTTTAGAATACATTGGTTCATCTTCCACTGGCATTGTGTCCAATCATGGATACCACACTTTGAGAAAGATGTGAAGGTATTAGAGATGGTAAAGAAAAAAATGACAAAGATGGTTCTGGGACTGGGGAACTTCATTTATAGGGATAGACTGGAAAAGCTGGATTGCTTTTCTTAAAGAAGGGGTTGTGAAGAGATTCAATAAGTGGTGTTCAGAACTCTGAAAGGTCTAGACAGAGTACATAGAAAAAAGTTGTTCCTTTTGACTGATGGCTTAAGAACCAGAGGATACTGACTTTAGGTGAATGGCAAAAGAACACAAGTTAACATGTGGAAAGCATTTATATGTAGTAATTCATTAGGGACGCGCGGCCTACAATTTGGTGGAGGCAGATTCATTCAGTTGCGGTTTTGAGAAGCAATTGGGTCATTGTCTGAAGAGACACAAAAATGCTGGGTCAGGGGGAAAGGATGGTGAAGTGAGATGAGCAGAATTGCTCTTGCCCATACAAAATAGGCTGAATGGCCTCCTACTGTTCTGTAACCATTCTATGATTCTAAATAACAGTGAGCAGCTTCAGCCTCACCGCTATTTTGATAGCCAAATTATGACCCACAGTTTGTTGGTATTTTTCTTTTAGAATGAAAGAGTTTACATGCAGTATTTCCTTTCAGCATACCAGCTCCCAGACCCACGTACACTGGACATACTCTCTTCCACCTTCTTCCGTTGGTAAAAAGGTACAAAAGTCTGAAAACATGTACCAACAAACTCAAGAACAGCTTCCTCCCTGCTGTCATCAGACATATGAATGGTCTATCATATATTAAGCTGATTTTTCTCTTCACCCTACCTTTAGCTGCAACATTATATTCTGCACCCTATCCTTTTCCTTCTCCCCTATGTACTCTATGAATGATATGTTTTGCCTGTATAGCACACAAGAAACAATACTTTCACTGTATCCAAATACATGTGACAGTAAATCAAACCAAATCAGATCAGTAGGTAAATTGCTGTGGGACCGAGTCATGCACCACCACGAAGATTCCAGGTTTGATATTAGTTAATGATCTTAGTGCGCTAAAATCAGCTAAAGTCTCTTTTTCATATGACTTTAGCAGTATGTCATCATAAAATGCAATTAGTTCAGAACAGCTGAACTAATTTTATTCGTTCACTATTAGGAACACCCTTGTGGTCAGATTTATTAAAATTAATACCAAAACTTAAACTTTTATTTATTAGTCACAAGTAGGCTTACATTAACACTGCAATGAAGTTACTGTGAAAATCCCCTCGTCGCCACACTCCGGCACCTGTTCGGGTACACTAGGGAGAATTTAGCATGGCCAATGCACCTAACAAGCACGTCTTTCAGACTGTTGGAGGAAACTGGAGCACCCGAAGGAAACCCACACAGACACGGGGAGAACATGCAAACTCCACACAGCCACTTTAAGAAACTTGCTGCAAAAACAATAAAGTGCATCTGAGCAAGACAACATAGCAGCTGTGTGAAATAGTCTGTAACCTATCCTTTATCTTCCATTAGCGGGAGAGAAATGATAAGCTTATTTAAAGATGCCAGGCTATGATTCACACTTACTTGGAATATTATAGTGATTATATAATAACAAAGTGCTAACAATGTGTACTTGTAATTTGTTTCCACCAGTTGAAGATCATCAAGGCAGACAATTGCGGTTTTAGGGAGGATCACAGCAAGAAGAAAAGAAGATTATTATGCTGTTATGACAGAGATTTTTTAAAAACACAAATTCTGAAAACGGAAAACCAACATTTTTTAAAAATGGTGTGAAGATTCAACTTGCACATCTGAATAAGAAAGACATACTAATAGTTCTGATGATGCTTCTCGTACCAGCTAATCTATATCATTAAAGCTAAATGAAACAGACTTAAACATTGTAGAAAGTACAATATCACAACAGTTCATTTGTCAAAACAGTTTTGTGACAGATGATTTTAACCACATACTCTTGCAGTGTGAACATATCTGGTTTACTGGCTGGCAATAATGCAATTCCATTTTGGCTCCTTAACCGAACTGCATTTTGAAACTGAACAAAAGAACTGCACACTAATTACATTTTTCAATGCTTTGCTATATTGGCGTTGTTAGCACCACACCATCCATCATTAAATACAAATTAACAATCTCACCAAAAGAGATCATAAGGGTGTCTCATGGGAAATGTTAGGAAAAATCAACTTAGTACAGTGGGGATGCTTTATTAGGGTTAAGATTAAAACAAAGAGTATTGCTCACTAAATCTAAAATGGCGTAGTCAAAAATACATTTGGATTTGATGCATTGCTGTTTTATTTTGTAATCAATGCTTTTGTAATATGGTATAGAGGTAGAGTCTGTTAGGTCAAGGTTAAATTCACAACCAGGATGGTTCAACAAAAATCAGAACAGAGAACATGAAACCACTTGGAAGATGTATTAACCATTTTGCAAATCAGAAAGGCGGAACTGTAAGTGAAATTAATCACTTTCTAATGGGTTAAGACTGAAGTCCCAAATAAAGAATATGTACATTAAATAAACTGAGATGTCACCAATTTCCCAATTAATGAAAGCATCCAAAGTCTGGTTCTCCCAGCAGAGCTCATTACAAAAAGAAACTGACATAAGCAAGGAAATCTACAGAGCATCTGTTCTTTTATAATTTAGTCAAGCATATTTAATAGACACAGTCTCCAAATGAAGAAACTTGACTCTATTACTGAAAGATAATTACATTTTTGTATCCATGTCCAGTGTGATCATTTGTTTTGGAAGCCTCAAACTCCATCAGCTGAAACTAATACAAATGACACCACCTGACCCACTCAGTTCGAGAGCCATAGCTATTCGTTGACTATTCATTAATGGGCTCCTGCAATTAGTATTATTTCCATTTTCTCTCCCAAGGCAAGGGTATAACCAAAAGGCAGGCAACAGCCTTCATCAAATGCAACTTTTACAGTATAGTAACTGGGAATAGGGGCAATTTTTTACTTTATTTCCGACAATATTTAAAAGTGGTTCTACTGTGTGAAAGCCAATCCAAAAAATTACAATATGCTCCAAAACAATTTTTTGTACTTTTCTCTAAATGATTGGCTGTTCTTATGGTAGCAACAAGCACTACATGGATTTTAGTGTTTCACTCCAATGTACTCTGCACAAAGTGTTTAACTATTGTAGATGGTGACACATTTTATTTGTAGTCATGTCTGCCAGCACAAATGTGAAGCTATAATTACTTTTATTGTCTTTTCAGTTATAAACAAATTCTGAAATTAAAACTTTTTTTTTGCCTTTGATAGTCTTCATCTTGCCAATGAATCTTTAAATTTGAATGTTTTGGAATAAATTCTTTAGTTATGAGCTAAATAATAATGTCACAACAATGTATGGCAAGGCCATTGTGTTGTCAGCTTTCAACTGAGCTTGATAATGATAGATCACTATTCATTGGATGTTGCCTGAACTGTTTTTCCAAAGTTGGGGGGAGATTTGTTGAGTATTGTACATCAGGTGGGTAGTGGGTACAATGATTGAGATGATTGGCTCAATTGCCTTCTAGCAAGAAGCCCAAATAATTTGTCAATGGGAGCCTTGGGTATATGAAATCTCCATCATATTGATTGAATTGATTGATTTATTTCTGTCATGTGTATTGAGAAACAGTGAAAAGTATTGTTCCTTGTGAGCTATAGAGACAAACCACACCATTCATAGAGTACATAGGGAAGAAGGGAAGGATAGGGTGCAGAATATAATGTTGTAGTTTTACTAATAGGGTGAAGAAGAAGATCAGCTTAATATACGATAAGACCATTCAAAAGTCTAATAGCAGCAGGGAAGAAGCTGTTCTTGTGTCGGTTGGTACGTGTTTTCAGACTTTTGTATTTATTTCTCGACGTAGGAAGGTGGAAGCAAGTATTTCCGGGGTGCATGAGGTCCTTGATTATGCTGTCTGCTTTCCAGAGGCAGTGGGAAGTGTAGACGGAGTCAATGGATGGGAGGCTGGTTTGCATGATAGACTGGGCTACATTCATAACCCTTCGTAGTTTCTTGCGGTCTTGGGCAGAACAGGAGCCATATCAAGCTGTGATGTATATTTGTAGCAGTTAGGTCAAATGATGGCAGGATTAGGGCGATATTTCTACACTTGAGTTTTGAGTGTGTTACCTTTCCTGCCCAAAAAGGGGAATTATAATTAAAACTCTGATTTGTTTCAGCTCAAAGATTTTGACTGAGATCTATCAAAATGCTGCATGTAAAAAGCTTCAGAATTCCAAAAGGTGAAAACAAAATTATCACATAAGAATTAAAGGTAATTATAAGTTGCACAGAGAAATATCTTAAACATTATGTAAAGAAAGTTTCCTCTCATATTTAAAACAGTAATGAAAACCACCTCAGTTCCTCTATCCATTCCCAGTAATTACAAATAACAGGCCTGTACAGCTATGGTTACTTTTGACAACAAAGTTAATACCAAATTATTAAAATATTCATCACATCAATTCAATTCCAATCAATTGAAAATCATATAAAGTTTTTTTCAAAAATATTTACAAGTAAAGTAAAATATATTTATTAGTTACAGGTAGGCTTACCTTAACACTGCAATATAGTTATTATGAAAATCCCTTAATTGCCTGTTCGGGTACACTGAGGGAGAATTTAGCGTGGCCACTGCATCTAACCTGCATGTCTTTCAGGCTGTGGGAGGAAACCGGAGCACCCGATGGAAACCCACGCAGACACGAGGAGAATGTGCAGACTCCGCACACATAGTGACCCAAGCCGGGAATCAAATTCAGGTCCCTGGTGCTGTGAGGCAGCAGTGTTAACCACTGTGGCCCCTGAAGCAGATGTAAGACATCGGTGAAGCTGAAGCTGCTTTCTGGAGACCTCCCACCTTTGTGGCGGAGCCATGTGCATGAAGATAGAAACATAGGGTGGAATTCTCTCATGCAGGCAGGGGGTTGGGGGGTGTGGGGTTGGGGGGGGGGGGTTGGGGGGGGGTTGGGGGGGGTTGGGGGGGTTGGGGGGGGGTTGGGGGGGGGGTTGGGGGGTGTGGGGTGGGGGGATGGAGGGTGTGGGGTTGTGGGGTGTGCGGTGGAGGGATGGGGGGTGTGGGGTGGGGGGGTTGGAGGGTGTGGGGTGGGGGGGTGTGGGGTTGGGGGGGGGGTTGGGGAGTGTGGGGTTGGGGGGTGTGGGGTGGGGGGATGGATGGTGTGGGGTTGTGGGGTGGGGGGGATGGGGGGTGTGGGGTGGGGGTTGCCACGGGAGTGTTTAGGTGTTAGTGGGAAAGGAAATTTCTTAGAGAGAAGGAATGAAGCCAGTGGGGGGGTGAGGAGGAGGATAGGGAATGGAGCTGAGGTGTCACGGGTTGAAGCTGAAATGGGGGGGTGGGGGGGAAGGTGTCTGGAAGGGGTGAAGCTGGAAGGGAGGGGTGGGAGTTTGGAGGGCTGGGGTAGCGGACGAAACAAGTCTGGGGAGAGGAAGTAGTAACAGGGGAGTACGGAGCAAATGAGGAGGAACGTGTAAGGGGAGTTGTAATGTCTGAGTGAATGTGCAAGGGAGGGGTTTGTGGAGTCAATAACTACCTCCTGGGGAGTGCACTCAGGATGTGTGTGGTAGGATGGAATGGTGAGTGCTAGTGAGGGCAGAGGGAGCTGGTAGGATGGGAGGGCAAGGATGCAGCAGTATCTGTGGAATAGGTGGTGAGGATAGTTGGTGGGGACATGGAAGTAAACACAGACATGGTAGTGGGAAGGAGGAAGTCAAGAATGTCAATGTGGATGGGATTGGGGGGGGAGGGGGTGAGGTTTTCAGGCAGATATTGGACGTGTATGGTCACTTAGACATCCGCGAAGGGGAAGAAGGATTTCGGTTGTAGGAAAACAGTGGGAAGATCGACAGTGATGAGGAGGGTTCAGAGTGATGGGGGATAGGACATGGGTAACTGTGGGAGGGGAAATGAGGGGGAAGCTTATGAGAAACCTGACTGTGACCACATTTCCCAAATCGAAAGTGAGCACAGCCTCGTGTTGGACATCCACAGGTGCTGCACGGGAGTGGGTGGGCGGAGACACTGGTCAGCTCAGCTGAAAGAGAAACCCCAGCAGCGGCATTGGAAAAGCTTGGGGCTGTCAGATGAGTGTGATGGATAGAGGATCCGTGTGCACGGGGGAGTGTTTGTGTGAGATTGTGAAAGACCCTGTCACACACACTTCCCCCTCCAGAATGACTCATGGTGCACCTAATTACAGCTAATCTGCGAGTGTTCAAGGGGGAAGAGGCCTGATGAAGCCTCTATAATGATGCTGAAAGAAGGAGCAGACATTATTTAGTGAGAATGAATATATTTGCAGAAAACACATTGACATTGCTCATCCATGCAACCACTTGTCATCAGAATTTCCTGGTTTTACATGGTCCACTATTTCTTCTAGATGCTGCCCTGACATCCACAGCAGAGGTGGAAGAAGCCTGTGGAGTTTCTTGCCCTGTTACCTTTGATGACTTTGGCAGCTGGGAAGCTGAGGCCTCTAAGGGCCTTGCTTACTTCGGCTGTCCCCCCCCCCCCTCTTTGTGGGCCAGCTGCCCCCTCTGCAGTGATAGAGGATAAGGTTGAAGGGGTTACAGGCCAAGAGGAATCGGAGGGAATGGATAACTTCTGAGAGATCTGAGTGGATGACTCAGGGGTGGCCAACTGCTTCTCCTCCTCCCTTCAGGTGCCCAAGGGCAGTAGTCTCACTTCTCGAGGGGAAGGGGCACCTGGAGGGACACCAAGTTGCCCCATTTTCCTCTTGCATTATCACTGCATAAACTCAGCCATGTCAAAGGTGATGGAGTACAGGTTAGCGTGCCTCTCTGGCTGAAACTGGGCATTCTGCCGGACCACAGTCTCCATGGCACCTGCCAGCTTCTTCATGGAGACCTCAATGCATGCACATTTGGGCATCACTTCATCAGAGAGCAGACTGATTTCTCAGACTCACATGCCGCTTCTGATATTGTCTTGCCTCTTGCTGATTCTCCACCATGAGTTGGAAGGCCAATTCCAGAAGTTCATCATCTGACTCAGACCTCAGAGTTGCCTCTTCCCTAACAGTCCTCCAAGAGCAGAGCAAGTAAGTTATACTGAACTTGTATTGGACATTAGTAAGACCTCAGCCAGCATATTGTTTATAATTCTGGGCAACACACTTTAGGAAGGATGTGAACGCATTAGAAAGAGTGCAGAAAGAGATTTACAGAAATGGTTCAAGGAATGAGAAACTTCGGTTATGAAGATAGATTGGAGAGGTTGGGTCTGTTCTCCTTGGAGAGGAGAAGGCTAAGAGGAGATTTGATAGAGGTGTTCAAAACCATGAGGGGGCTCGACAGAGTAGATAGGGAGAAACTGTTCCTGCTCATGAAAGGATCAAAAATGTGAGGGCATAGATTAAAGTGAAATAAGCAAATATGATGTGAAAAATATTTTGTTTTCCATACCAGAAGTGTTTTGGGTCCAGAATGCATGACTGGAAGTGTGGTGAAGGCAGGTTCAAACAAGGCATTCAAGAGAGCATTATTTGAATAGAAATAATATGCAAGGTTACAGGGAAAAGACAGGCGAATGGGCACTAAGTCATAATGCTCATTTGGAGAGCCAGTGTACACATGGTGGGCTGAATGGCTTCTTTCTGCACCATAACAATTCCCTGATTCTGCGAACTTATCTAAGTAACATCCTCTAATTCTTCAATTCCATTCCTTTGGTTGTGGCCTCTTGCGGCCCTTTCCTTCATCCTGCACTTGGTACGCCTTCGAATATGCATGCCCCCACTTTGAAAATTAATTCCTAAACCCCTCCATCCCTCCATTTCCCTAGACCCATTCCTTGCATCAAGCTTCTGGCAACCTATCCTAATCTTTGCTTTTTTAACATCCTTTCTTATGATTGTCCTTTTTTAAAAATTATCTTTCTGTAAAGTATTTTTGAGATTTTTTCATGTTAAAAGTGCTATATAAATGCAAATGATTATAGTTGCAGCATTGCTATAATGACCAATGTATCTGCAGATTAGGATTAATATGCTCCTTTTTTTCTAACTGGGGGAAAATCACATTGAATAAAACAACCACTTCTCCAAATAAGATTTTAGTGAGAATGAATTGCCATTTGTCCTTTTTATTCCTGGGGTTCAACACACGGCAAAGCTCCAAACAGATGACACGGTTCTTGTAATGTTCTTCAATAATGGTTATACAGTCCAGATAAAATGTCTTCATTCATATTTAATTTGTTAAACTATATAATCCTCGTTCATATTTTCACTGATCATACAAATTGTAAAAAAAAACCTTTGATAACTTATAGGAACAACTGTTTTTAGCTTTTAAAAAGTCAATTATACTCAAAAGATGGCTATTGGTGAAGAATCTCCTTGTAATTATAGTTTTGATTTTATATTGGAAAATGTTCTCTAAAGCAGTTATTATGAATTCAAATAGAAAATCATAAATTCCTTTACTCGTTTTCTCTCTGGTGAACCATATAACTGCATTATTTTCTGACTTTATTACTCTGAGTTTAAAGCTGTCCTCTAATAACCAGGATAAGTCAACGTGTTTGAATAAATTAACATAGATGTATTTTTAATTGACATAACTGATGTAGTTATGTGGCTGTTTCAGCAATTCTGCTCTTTTCTTATGGTAAAGATAACATTCCAAACAGAAAATAGGCCTGTATAGGACGATGGAGTAGAAGGAGAAGTTTGAAGGTCAGAATTCTTCTCTGCAATATATGGATCATTAGGGATGAATCACTACTGAAGTATGAAGCTGACTAGACTATAAAAGTAATGAGCACTTCAAGGAAGTAGCACATGTTGAACAATACCTTCTCTTGGTTTGGCTTCAAGAACAAAAGAATATGCAAAAGTATCAACTCTGCTCTTTCAGATAGATACAGGCTGCAATTCTCCACCAATACGCCACCACGGCCAGCAAGAATGGAGAATTTGGCGCTCAGCCAATTTTTTTTAATTCATTCGTGGGACATGGGCATCTCTGGCTGGCCTGCATGTATTGCCCATTAGCAGAATAATTGAATTTAACAACAATCTGTAATGTGATGGCTCATCATATCCCTCAATCTACCATTATCAAGCCAAGGGATCAGCCTTGGTTTAATAGGAAGTGCAGGACAGCATATTAAGAGTAGCACCAGGCATACCTTAAATTGAGGTGCTAACCTGGTGAAGCTACAACATAGGACTAAATGCATGCTAAACAGCAGAAACAACATGTGATAGACAGAGCTGAGAAAATCCCTCAATCAACGGACGGCATACTGATGCAGTGGTTAGCACTGCTGCCTCACAGTGCCAGGGACCCGGGTTCGATTCCCAGCTTGGATCACTGTCTGTGTGGAGTCTGTACGTTCTCCCTGTGTCTGCATGGGTTTCCTCCGGGTGCTCCGGTTTCCTTCCAGAGTCTGAAAGGTGTGCAGGTTCGGTGCATTGGTCATGCTAAATTCTCCCTCTGTGTACCCGAACAGGCACCGGAGTGTGGCAATTAGGGGATTTTCACAGTAACTTCATTGCAGTGTTAATGTAAGCCTAGTTGTGATACTAAAAATAAATTCTAAACTTTAACAGATTCAAATTCCTGCCACAGCCAATTGTGAATGGTAGTGAGCAGTGAAACAACTAACTCGACAACAAGGCTCCAAAATCCTTCACATCCTCAATGATGGTGGTGCCCAACAATCAGTGCAAAAGACAAGGCTCAAATATATGCAGCCATCTTCAGCCAGAAGTGCTGAGTGGATGATCCATCTTGGCCTCCTCCTGAGGTCCTCACCATTAAGGGGCAACGAGCACTGCTCCAGGGACCCAGGTTCAATTCCAGCCTTGGGTGACTGTGTGGAGTTTTCACTTTCTCCCTGTGTCTCCTTCAGATGCTCCAGTCCCATGGTCCGAAGATGTGCAGGTGAGGTGGATTGGCCATGATCAATGCGTGGTGTTATGGGAATAGGTTGGGGGTGTGGACTAGAGTGCTCTTTTGGAGAGTCGGTGCAGACCCAATGGGCTGAATGGCCTCCCTCTGCACTGTAGGGATCCGATGGTTCTATCACACATCTTCAGCCATTTGAAATCACTCCACATGATTACAAGTAAGATTCATTGCACTGGATACTACAAAGGCTATGGGCCCTGACAACATCTTGGCAGTAGACTTACGCTCCATAAATAGCCATGCCCCTAGCCAAGTTGTTCCAATAGAACCACAACACTGGCATTTACCCAACAATGTGGAACATTTTCCAGGTATGTCATGTCTGCAAAAACAAGACCAATTCAATTGATTAATTACTACCTCATCAGTCTACTCTCATAATCAGGAAACTGGTGGAAGAGTAGTGCTATCAAGTAGCACTTACACAGCAATCATCCGTTCATCAATGCTCAATTTGGGTTCTGCCAAAGACACTTAGCTACAGATCTCATTCCAGCCCTGGTCCAAATGGTAAAAGAGCTGAACTCATGACGTGAGGCAAGAATAACTGTAAATCAGCATTGGACTGAGTGTGACATCAAGAAGTCTGAACAAAACTGAAGTTAATCAGGGAAACATTTCCACTGGTAGGAGTCATAGCTAGCACAAAGGAAGATGATTGCAGTTGTTGGAAGTCAATCATCTCAGTTCCAGGACATCACTTCAGGATTTCTTCAATATAATGCCCTAGACCTAACCATCTTCAGCCACTTCATCAATGACCTTTCCATCATTATAAGGTCAGAAGTTGGGATGTTCACTGATTGCACAAACTTCAGCACCATTCACAACTCCTCACATACTGAAACAGCCTATGTCCATATGCAACAAGACCTGGATAATGTTCAGGCTGGTGTTATTCAGCGATAAGTTGTATTTCTGCCTCAGAAACACCATGCAATGACCATCTCCAAACAAGAGAGAATCTAGCCATCTCCTCTTGAAATTCAGTGGCATTACAGTTGCTGAATCCCCCAGTAACAATATTCTGGGGGTTTAGCATTGACTATAAACTTAACCGGGCATGTCATATTAATACTATAGCTGTAAGAGCAGGAATTCTGTGCCAAGCAACTGACTACCTGATTCCCTTAAAGCTTTCTATGTGGAGTATGATAGAATACTCTCTACTTGCTCTTGCTTGGATGTGTGTACCCCATCCAACAGCAGTTTGCAGTGGCAGTAATGTTCACCATCTATAACTGCAGCAACTTGCCAAGCCTCTTTCAATAGCACCTTCTAAACCAACAACCTCTATCACCTAGAATGACAAGGGCAGGAGGTACATGGGAGCATCACCACCTGCAAGTTGCCCCCCGCCCCAGAAATACCATCCTGACTTGGAACTATATCACCGTGCTTTCACTTGCGTTGAATAAAAATCCGGGATATCCCTTCATAACAGCTGCACTGCATTAACTGCAAGAAGGTGGCTCACCACCACATTCTCAAAGGCAGATTAGGAATGGATAACAAACATTGGCCTTGCCACCAATGTTCAGATCCCATGAAAGAAAAGCAGGAATAAAGGCTCAGGGAGATGATGAGTGCATTCAAAACACTGTTCGATTATCAGGGGGAGCAGGGGTACTTCCGATTGGCTTTCAAGCTCTCCCACCACAATTCTCAACTTCAGAACACCCCATCCCATATAAATCCCTATGATGATGAACCCACCACCAACGAACTCACATTTACTTTTGCTCCACTCTTCCTTTTTACATAATTATAAACATTATTATTCTCCTTGCTAATTTATTCTCATTATATTTTCTCCCCCATCAATTTCTTTGGTCATTCTTTACTAGTTTTTAAAACTCTCCAATCCGGAGGATTACCATTCATCTTGCCAATAATAATAATAAGTCTCTTCCTTTAACATAAGAACATAAGAAATAGGAGCAGGAGTAGGCCATCTAGCCCCTCGAGCCTGCCCCGCCATTCAATAAGATCATGGCTGATCTGACGTGGATCAGTACCACTTACCCGCCTGATCCCCATAACCCTTAATTCCCTTACCGATCAGGAATCCATCCATCCGCGCTTTAAACATATTCAGCGAGGTAGCCTCCACCACCTCAGTGGGCAGAGAATTCCAGAGATTCACCACCCTCTGGGAGAAGAAGTTCCTCCTCAACTCTGTCTTAAACCGACCCCCCTTTATTTTGAGGCTGTGTCCTCTAGTTTTAACTTCCTTACTAAGTGGAAAGAATCTCTCCGCCTCCACCCTATCCAGCCCCCGCATTATCTTATAAGTCTCCATAAGATCCCCCCTCATCCTTCTAAACTCCAACGAGTACAAACCCAATCTCCTCAGCCTCTCCTCATAATCCAAACCCCTCATCTCCGGTATCAACCTGGTGAACCTTCTCTGCACTCCCTCCAATGCCAATATATCCTTCCTCATATAAGGGGACCAATACTGCACACAGTATTCCAGCTGCGGCCTCACCAATGCCCTGTACAGGTGCATCAAGACATCCCTGCTTTTATATTCTATCCCCCTCGCAATATAGGCCAACATAGGAAATACAGTGTCATCAGGGAGGAAATTAGACGGGTAAATTGGAAGGAGGCATTCTTGGGGAAAAGTACCGAAGGAAAGTGGAGGATTTTCAAGGAATGTTTGTCTGGAGCTCTGCATGACAACGTTCTGATGAGACAGGGGGGTGTTGGTAGGGTACGGGAACCGTGGTGCACGAAGGTTGTGATGAACCTGGTGAATAAGAAAAGAGAGGCGTACAGAAGGTTCAGAGAGCTAGGAGGTGTTAAGGATTTAGAGGAGTATACGGGATGTAGGAAGGAGCTTAAGAAGGAAATTAGGAGAGCGAGAAGGGGTCATGAGAAGGCCTTGGCGGGTAAGATTAAGGAGAATCCCAAGGCTTTCTACAAATATGTCAAGAGTAAAAGGATGAGATGTGAAGGCATAGGACCCTTAAAAGGTGAAGGGAGAAAAGTTTGTGCGGAACCGTTAGAAATGGCGGAGCTGCTTAATGAATACTTTACCTCGGTATTCACGGTGGAAAGGGATCTGGGTGGTTGTACTGCTGGTTTGCGGTGGACAGAAAGGATCGAGCATGTGGACATAAAGAAAGAGGATGTATTGGAACTATTGAATGGCATCAAGGTTGGTAAGTCGCCGGGACCGGATGGGATGTACCCCAGGTTACTGTGGGAGGCGAGGGAGGAGATTGCGGAGCCTTTGGCGATGATCTTTGCATCGTCGATGGAGACGGGAGAGGTTCCGGAGGATTGGAGGATTGCAGATGTGGTCCCTATATTCAAGAAAGGGAACAGGGACAGCCCGGGAAATTACCGACCGGTGAGTCTAACCTCAGTGGTTGGTAAGTTGATGGAGAGGATCCTGAGAGACAGGATTTATGATCATCTAGAGAAGTTTAGTATGATCAAAAGTAGTCAGCACGGCTTTGTCAAGGGCAGGTCGTGCCTTACGAGCCTGGTTGAGTTCTTTGAAAATGTGACCAAACACATTGACGAAGGAAGAGCGGTGGATGTGGTCTATATGGACTTCAGCAAGGCGTTCGATAAGGTCCCCCATGCAAGACTTCTTGAGAAAGTGAGAGGGCATGGGATCCAAGGGGCTGTTGCCTTGTGGATCCAGAACTGGCTTGCCTGCAGAAGGCAGAGAGTGGCTGTGGAGGGGTCTTTCTCTGCATGGAGGTCAGTGACCAGTGGAGTGCCCCAGGGATCTGTTCTGGGACCCTTGCTGTTTGTCATTTTCATAAATGACCTGGATGAGGAAGTGGAGGGATGGGTTGGTAAGTTTGCTGACGACACCAAGGTAGGTGGTGTTGTGGATAGTTTGGAGGGATGTCAGAAGTTGCAGCGAGACATAGATAGAATGCAAGACTGGGCGGAGAAGTGGCAGATGGACTTCAACCCGGATAAGTGTGTGGTGATCCATTTTGGCAGATCCAATGGGATGAAGCAGCAGTATAATATGAAGGGTACCATTCTTAGCAGTGTAGAGGATCAGAAGGACCTTGGGGTCCGGGTCCATAGGACTCTTAAATCGGCCTCGCAGGTGGAGGATGCGGTCAAGAAGGCGTACGGCGTACTGGCCTTCATTAATCGAGGGATTGAGTTTAGGAGTCGGGAGATAATGCTGCAGCTTTATGGGACCCTGGTTAGACCCCACTTGGAGTACTGCGCGCAGTTCTGGTCACCTCATTACAGGAAAGATGTTGAAGCCATTGAAAGGGTGCAGAGGAGATTTACAAGGATGTTGCCTGGATTGGGGGGCATGCCTTATGAGGATAGGTTGAGGGAGCTTGGTCTCTTCTCCCTGGAGAGACGAAGGATGAGAGGTGACCTGATAGAGGTTTACAAGATGTTGAGAGGTCTGGATAGGGTAGACTCTCAGAGGCTATTTCCAAGGGCTGAAATGGTTGCTACGAGAGGACACAGGTTTAAGGTGCTGGGGGGTAGGTACAGAGGAGATGTCAGGGGTAAGTTTTTCACTCAGAGGGTGGTGGGTGAGTGGAATCGGCTGACGTCGGTGGTGGTGGAGGCAAACTCGTTGGGGTCTTTTAAGAGACTTCTGGATGAGTACATGGGATTTAATGGGATTGAGGGCTATAGATAGGCCTAGAGGTGGGGATGTGATCGGCGCAACTTGTGGGCCGAAGGGCCTGTTTGTGCTGTGGCTTTCTATGTTCTATGTTCTATCCCATTTGCCTTCTTGATCACCTGTTGTACCTGCAGACTGGGCTTTTGCGTCTCATGCACAAGGACCCCCAGGTCCCTTTGCACGGTAGCATGTTTTAATTTGTTTCCATTGAGATAGTAATCCCATTTGTTATTATTTCCTCCAAAGTGTATGACCTCGCATTTCTCAACGTTATACTCCATTTGCCATATCCTCGCCCACTCACTCAGCCTGTCCAAATCTCTCTGCAGATCTTCTCCGTCCTCCACACGATTCACTTTTCCACTTATCTTTGTGTCGTCTGCAAACTTCGTTACCCTACACTCCGTCCCCTCCTCCAGATCATCTATATAAATGGTAAATAGTTGCGGCCCGAGTACCGATCCCTGCGGCACGCCACTAGTTACCTTCCTCCAACCGGAAAAACACCCATTTATTCCGACTCTTTGCTTCCTGTCGGATAGCCAGTCCCCAATCCACTTTAACACACTACCCCCAACTCCGTGTGCCCTAATCTTCTTCAGTAGCCTTTTATGGGACACCTTATCAAACGCCTTTTGGAAATCCAAAAACACCGCATCCACCGGTTCTCCTCCATCAACCGCCCTAGTCACATCTTCATAAAAATCCAACATGTTCGTCAAGCACGACTTTCCCCTCATGAATCCATGCTGCGTCTGATTGATCGAACCATTGCTATCTAGATGCCCTGCTATCTCCTCTTTAATAATGGATTCCAGCATTTTCCCTACTACAGACGTTAAGCTGACCGGCCTATAGTTACCCGCCTTTTGTCTCCTTCCTTTTTTAAACAGCGGCGTAACATTAGCCGTTTTCCAATCAACCGGCACTACCCCAGAATGCAACGAGTTTTGATAAATAATCACTAACGCATCCACTATTACCTCTGACATTTCTTTCAATACCCTGGGATGCATTCCATCCGGACCCGGGGACTTATCCACCTTCAGTCCCATTAGTCTACCCAGCACTGCCTCTCTGGTAACATTAATTGTATTAAGTATTTCTCCTGCTGCCAACCCTCTATCGTTAATATTTGGCAAACTATTTGTGTCCTCCACCGTGAAGACCGACACAAAAAATGTATTTAAAGACTCAGCCATATCCTCATTTCCCACTATTAACTCCCCCCTCTCGTCCTCCAAGGGTCCAACATTCACTCTAGCCACTCTATTCCTTTTTATATATTTATAAAAACTTTTACTATCATTTTTTATATTAATTGCTAGCCTAGCTTCATAGTCTATCCTTCCTTTCTTTATCGCTTTCTTAGTCTCTCTTTGTTGTTTCTTAAATTTTTCCCAATCACTTGTTTCTCCACTATTTTTGGCCACTCTGTACGCAGCTGTTTTTATTTTAATACTCTCCTTTATTTCCTTCGTTATCCACGGCTGGTTCTCCCTTTTCTTACAATCCTTGTTTTTTGCTGGAATATATTTTTGCTGAGAACTGAAAAGGATCTCCTTAAAAATCCTCCACTGTTCCTCAGCTATCCTACCTGCCAGCCTGCTCTCCCAGTCTACCTTAGCCAATTCATCCCTCATCCTATCATATTTCCCTCTGTTCAAACAGAGGACACTGGTTTGGGACCAAACTTTCTCCTCTTCCATCTGAATCAGAAATTCGACCATATTGTGGTCACTAGACCCAAGAGGGTCCTTCACAATAAGATCCTTAATTCTACCTACCTCGTTACACAATACCAGATCCAAAATAGCTCGTTCCCTCGTCGGTTCCGTAACATGCTGTTCAAGGAAACTATCCCGACAGCATTCTAAGAACTCTTCCTCCATTCCACCCTTACCGACTTGAGTCTGCCAGTCAATGTGCATGTTGAAGTCCCCCATGATTATTGCCGTTCCGTTTTTACACGCATCCCTTATCTGCTTGTTTATAGCCCTCCCTACCTCAACATTATTATTTGGGGGCCTATATACCACACCTACTAGTGTCTTTCTCCCTCTACTATTCCTCATCTCTACCCATAATGATTCCACGTTTTGTTCCTCAGAGCCTATGTCATCCCTCAGTACTACCCTGATATTATCTCTTATTAATAGCGCGACCCCACCACCTTTTCCTTCCTGTCTATTCTTCCTAAACGCCTGATACCCCTGGATATTCATCTCCCAGTCCTGGTCACCTTTCAGCCACGTTTCTGTAATGGCCACTAGATCGTACCCACTCGTGCTGATTTGCACCATCAACTCATTTACCTTGTTCCGAATGTTTCGTGCATTCAGGCAAAGTGTCCTTATTCCAGCTTTTATCTGGACCCGCTTTGATGAGTCGCGAACACCCTCTCCCTCTACTCCCTTATCTAAATTACCGCCTTCATTCACTTGCACCCTCTCCTCTACCATTAATTTTGTAATTCCCCTTACCCCTGCATCCTCCACCCCATCAATTAGTTCCTTGATCCTAGTCAACTCTTCTAGCTCCCCTCCCCCCAACCTATCTAGTTTAAATTCTCCCCAGTAACCTTAGCCAACCTACCGGCAAGGATATTGGTTTAAAATTAACCTAAGGCTATTTTTAACTTCTTTGTGTTACCATGGATGGATTAATTTTTCCCTGAAATTTCTACTTCGCAATGAATGCACATTCTAAGAATGAAATATTTCTTTGAATATTCAATATTTAAATACAGTTTATCTATAGTGATACCTTTCTATTTAATTTCCCCAACTATTAATTTCCCCAACTATCATGCTAACTCAACCCTCACGCCACAGTGATTGGCTTTACTTAAGTTAAATACTCTAATTTTGGATTTCAGTACATCATTCGGAAACTCAATTTGAAATTCAATGTCCTCAAAGAATCCCTTGCAATGAGATTATTAATTAACCCTGTCTCATTCTGCAAGACAAGATCTAAAATAGCCTCTACGCTGAAAAGAAACCATCTCAAACACATCCTCCAGGCTACTTTTGACAATTTGGCTTGCTCAGTTTATATGAAGATTAAAGTCTCCAGGAGTGATCTTATTGTTCGTTCCCTCCAGTCCATCAGCGTGGCAAACTCGTAAGATCAGGCGAGAGGCGGAAAATTGGGTCCGCGCCCGGTTTCTTGTCTCTTGCGATCTTGCCACCCCGTTTTACCGGTAAAAACGGCTTCCCACCCATAAAGGGCGTGAAGCCGATTGCAATATGCATTAGCTAATTTAAATGTAATTAATGAGTCCCAGATACTATTGTCCGGACTCACTTGATCTTACCTGCTCGTTGGTCAATGTCATCACTGGTGAGGATCACACATGGTCCCAACCAATGGGGATCGATGTGATGGCATCACCGATGGATTGGGAGGTCCTTGAAGTCCCTTGGTGGTTGGGGCAGGACCGGGCAGTGTCCCATAGGCAGTGCCAGCCTGGCATTTTGGTACCCTGGCACTGTCCACTGGGCACTGGGCAGTGCCAAGGTGGCAGGGCCTAAGGAGGTGGGGCCATGATGCGGGAGTTCCATATGATGGGGAAGGGAAGTGGGCTACTTTGCATTGGGGGGTGAGGATCGACATCGGCCAAGGCAGCAATTGATGTGGGGGTGGGGTGGGGGGGCAATGTCTGGGGCATCGATTGGGGGTGGGGGGGAGGTGACCTCTCCCAGTATGCTATGCACACTGTGGGTCCGATTTTACCATCAGGTTGCGCCGGTCTTCGGGCGTGAAAACTTGGTAAAGTCGGGTGTGAGGCTCGTAGCGTGATCTGCACCCGCCTCCGTGCCAGTTCCCCCTTTACAAAGGCCCGAAAATGGCCGCGATTGGGACCGCGTCTGAAATGGGTGGATGGCCATTTAAATGCATTGCATTCCAATTGAGTTAATGAGCTGTATGCCCAACCTTACCGGCACTTCCCCCTTTACCACCGCATTCACCCATCCAGAAACAGAAATGCTCCACAAAAGTCTGATTCGGGCACTCCAGTTAGTGAGAAGGTAAATGCTGAGTGTCTGATGGCTCTCTGCTTGTGCTTGGTAGGGGGGAAGATGGGTCCGATGGCTCTCTGTTTGAGATTGGTGGGGGGGGGGGGGGGGGGGGGAGTCCGCTGCCACCCTGCCTGAGGTTAGTGAGGGGAAAGGGGGATCCGCTG
>NW_027591997.1:0-66117 GCF_964213995.1 Mustelus asterias
GAGTAAAGGGGAGCTGGCTGCTCTCTCACTCTCTCTGTCACAGAGTAAAGGGGAGCTGGCTGCTCTCTCTCTCTCTCTCTGTCACAGAGTAAAGGGGAGCTGGCTGCTCTCTCTCTCTCTCTCTCTGTCACAGAGTAAAGGGGAGCTGGCTGCTCTCTCTCTGTGTCACAGAGTAAAGGGGAGCTGGCTGCTCTCTCTCTCTCTGTGTCACAGTAAAGGGGAGCTGGCTGCTCTCTCTCTCTCTCTCTGTCACAGAGTAAAGGGGAGCTGGCTGCTCTCTCTCTTCTCTGTCACAGAGTAAAGGGGAGCTGGCTGCTCTCTCTCTCTCTCTCTGTGTGTCACAGAGTAAAGGGGAGCTGGCTGCTCTCTCTCTCTCTGTCACAGAGTAAAGGGGAGCTGGCTGCTCTCTCTCTCTCTCTCTGTCACAGAGTAAAGGGGAGCTGGCTGCTCTCTCTCTCTCTCTCTCTCTGTCACAGAGTAAAGGGGAGCTGGCTGCTCTCTCTCTCTCTGTCACAGAGTAAAGGGGAGCTGGCTGCTCTCTCTCTCTCTGTGTCACAGAGTAAAGGGGAGCTGGCTGCTCTCTCTCTCTCTGTCACAGAGTAAAGGGGAGCTGGCTGCTCTCTCTCTCTCTGTGTCACAGAGTAAAGGGGAGCTGGCTGCTCTCTCTCTGTGTGTCACAGAGTAAAGGGGAGCTGGCTGCTCTCTCTCTCTGTGTCACAGAGTAAAGGGGAGCTGGCTGCTCTCTCTCTCTGTGTCACAGAGTAAAGGGGAGCTGGCTGCTCTCTCTCTCTCTGTGTCACAGAGTAAAGGGGAGCTGGCTGCTCTCTCTCTCTGTGTCACAGAGTAAAGGGGAGCTGGCTGCTCTCTCTCTCTCTCTCTGTGTCACAGAGTAAAGGGGAGCTGGCTGCTCTCTCTCTCTCTCTCTCTCTCTCTCTGTCACAGAGTAAAGGGGAGCTGGCTGCTCTCTCTCTCTCTCTGTCACAGAGTAAAGGGGAGCTGGCTGCTCTCTCTCTCTCTGTGTGTCACAGAGTAAAGGGGAGCTGGCTGCTCTCTCTCTCTGTGTGTCACAGAGTAAAGGGGAGCTGGCTGCTCTCTCTCTCTCTCTCTCTGTCACAGAGTAAAGGGGAGCTGGCTGCTCTCTCACTCTCTCTGTGTCACAGAGTAAAGGGGAGCTGGCTGCTCTCTCTCTCTCTGTGTCACAGTAAAGGGGAGCTGGCTGCTCTCTCACTCACTCTGTGTCACAGTAAAGGGGAGCTGGCTGCTCTCTCTCTCTGTGTCACAGAGTAAAGGGGAGCTGGCTGCTCTCTCTCTCTGTGTCACAGAGAAAAGGGCAGCTGGCTGCTCTCTCTCTCTCTCTGTCACAGAGTAAAGGGGAGCTGGCTGCTCTCTCTCTCTCTGTGTCACAGAGTAAAGGGGAGCTGGCTGCTCTCTCTCTCTCTGTGTCACAGAGTAAAGGGGAGCTGGCTGCTCTCCCTCTCTCTGCGTCACAGAGTAAAGGGGAGCTGGCTCCTCTCCCTCTGTGTCACAGAGTAAAGGGGAGCTGGCTGCTCTCTCTCTCTCTGTGTCACAGAGTAAAGGGGAGCTGGCTGCTCTCTCTCTGTGTCACAGAGTAAAGGGGAGCTGGCTGCTCTCTCTCCGTCTCTGTGTCACAGAGTAAAGGGGAGCTGGCTGCTCTCTCTCTCTCTCTGTCACAGAGTAAAGGGGAGCTGGCTGCTCTCTCTCTCTCTGTGTCACAGAGTAAAGGGGAGCTGGCTGCTCTCTCTCTCTGTGTCACAGAGTAAAGGGGAGCTGGCTGCTCTCTCTCTCTCTCTCTGTGTCACAGAGTAAAGGGGAGCTGGCTGCTCTCTCTCTCTGTGTCACAGAGTAGAGGGGAGCTGGCTGCTCTCTCTCTCTGTGTCACAGAGTAAAGGGGAGCTGGCTGCTCTCTCTCTCTCTCTGTGTCACAGAGTAAAGGGGAGCTGGCTGCTCTCTCTCTCTGTCACAGAGTAAAGGGGAGCTGGCTGCTCTCTCTCTCTCTCTCTCTGTGTCACAGAGTAAAGGGGAGCTGGCTGCTCTCTCTCTCTCTCTCTCTGTCACAGAGTAAAGGGGAGCTGGCTGCTCTCTCTCTCTCTGTGTCACAGAGTAAAGGGGAGCTGGCTGCTCTCTCTCTCTCTCTCTCTGTCACAGAGTAAAGGGGAGCTGGCTGCTCTCTCTCTCTCTCTCTCTCTGTCACAGAGTAAAGGGGAGCTGGCTGCTCTCTCTCTCTCTCTCTGTCACAGAGTAAAGGGGAGCTGGCTGCTCTCTCTCTCTCTCTGTGTCACAGAGTAAAGGGGAGCTGGCTGCTCTCTCTCTCTCTCTCTCTCTCTGTCACAGAGTAAAGGGGAGCTGGCTGCTCTCTCTCTCTCTCTCTGTGTCACAGAGTAAAGGGGAGCTGGCTGCTCTCTCTCTGTCACAGAGTAAAGGGGAGCTGGCTGCTCTCCCTCTCTCTGTGTCACAGAGTAAAGGGGAGCTGGCTGCTCTCTCTCTCTCTGTCACAGAGTAAAGGGGAGCTGGCTGCTCTCTCTCTCTCTCTGTGTCACAGAGTAAAGGGGAGCTGGCTGCTCTCTCTCTCTCTCTCTCTCTGTGTGTCACAGAGTAAAGGGGAGCTGGCTGCTCTCTCTCTCTCTCTCTCTGTGTCACAGAGTAAAGGGGAGCTGGCTGCTCTCTCTCTCTCTCTGTGTCACAGAGTAAAGGGGAGCTGGCTGCTCTCTCTCTCTCTCTCTCTGTCACAGAGTAAAGGGGAGCTGGCTGCTCTCTCTCTCTCTCTCTCTCTGTCACAGAGTAAAGGGGAGCTGCCTGCTCTCTCTCTCTCTCTGTGTCACAGAGTAAAGGGGAGCTGGCTGCTCTCTCTCTCTCTCTCTGTGTCACAGAGTAAAGGGGAGCTGGCTGCTCTCTCTCTCTCTCTCTGTCACAGAGTAAAGGGGATCTGGCTGCTCTCTCTCTCTCTCTGTCACAGAGTAAAGGGGAGCTGTCTGCTCTCTCTCTCTCTCTCTCTCTCTGTCACAGAGTAAAGGGGAGCTGGCTGCTCTCTCTCTCTGTGTGTCACAGAGTAAAGGGGAGCTGGCTGCTCTCTCTCTCTCTCTCTCTCTCTCTGTCACAGAGTAAAGGGGAGCTGGCTGCTCTCTCACTCTCTCTGTGTCACAGAGTAAAGGGGAGCTGGCTGCTCTCTCTCTCTCTGTGTCACAGTAAAGGGGAGCTGGCTGCTCTCTCACTCTCTCTGTGTCACAGTAAAGGGGAGCTGGCTGCTCTCTCTCTCTGTGTCACAGAGTAAAGGGGAGCTGGCTGCTCTCTCTCTCTGTGTCACAGAGTAAAGGGGAGCTGGCTGCTCTCTCTCTCTCTCTCTCTGTCACAGAGTAAAGGGGAGCTGGCTGCTCTCGCTCTCTCTCTCTCTCTGTGTGTCACAGTAAAGGGGAGCTGGCTGCTCTCTCTCTCTCTCTGTCACAGAGTAAAGGGGAGCTGGCTGCTCTCTCTCTCTCTGTGTCACAGAGTAAAGGGGAGCTGGCTGCCCTCCCTCTCTCTGCGTCACAGAGTAAAGGGGAGCTGGCTCCTCTCCCTCTGTGTCACAGAGTAAAGGGGAGCTGGCTGCTCTCTTTCTCTCTCTGTGTCACAGAGTAAAGGGGAGCTGGCTGCTCTCTCTCTCTCTCTGTGTCACAGAGTAAAGGGGAGCTGGCTGCTCTCTCTCTCTCTCTGTCACAGAGTAAAGGGGAGCTGGCTGCTCTCTCTCTCTCTGTCACAGAGTAAAGGGGAGCTGGCTGCTCTCTCTCTCTCTGTGTCACAGAGTAAAGGGGAGCTGGCTGCTCTCTCTCTCTCTCTCTCTGTCACAGAGTAAAGGGGAGCTGGCTGCTCTCTCTCTCTCTGTCACAGAGTAAAGGGGAGCTGGCTGCTCTCTCTCTCTCTGTGTCACAGAGTAAAGGGGAGCTGGCTGCTCTCTCTCTCTCTCTCTCTGTCACAGAGTAAAGGGAACGTCCGACATGTGGAGTTTTTTCAAGGAGCAGCTACTGCGAGTCTGTGATAGGTATGTCCCTGTCAGGCAAGGAGGAATTGGTAGGGCTAGGGAACCGTGGTGCACCAAAAAAGTTTCTTTGTTGGTTAAAAAGAAAAAGGAGGCTTATGTTCGGATGAGACGTGAGCACTCGGGTCGTGCGCTAGAAAGCTTTAGATTGGCTAAGAGGGAGTTGAAGAGCGAGCTTAGAAGGGCTAAAAGGGGACATGAGAAGACTTTGGCGGATAGGGTTAAAGAGAATCCTAAGGCGTTCTATAGGTATGTCAAGAACAGAAGGTTGGTTAGGGCAAGTTTAGGGCCAGTTATAGATGGCAGAGGGAAGTTATGTGTGGAACCGGAGGAGATTGGTGAAGCATTGAACCAATATTTCTCTTCGGTGTTCACGCAAGGGGACATGAATATAGCTGAGGAGGACACTGGGTTGCAAGGGAGTAGAATAGACAGTATTACAGTTGATAAGGAGGATGTGCAGGATATTCTGGAGGGTCTGAAAATAGATAAATCCCCTGGTCCGGATGGGATTTATCCAAGGATTCTCTGGGAGGCAAGAGAAGTGATTGCAGAGCCTCTGGCTCTGATCTTCAGGTCGTCGTTGGCCTCTGGTATAGTACCAGAAGATTGGAGGTTAGCGAATGTTGTCCCATTGTTTAAGAAGGGGAACAGAGACTTCCCCGGGAATTATAGACCGGTGAGTCTCACTTCTGTTGTCGGCAAGATGTTGGAAAAAATTATAAGGGATAGGATTTATAGTTATTTGGAGAGTAATGAATTGATAGGTGATAGTCAGCATGGTTTTGTGGCAGGTAGGTCGTGCCTTACTAACCTTATTGAGTTTTTTGAGAAAGTGACCAAGGAGGTGGATGGGGGCAAGGCAGTGGACGTGGTATATATGGATTTTAGTAAGGCGTTTGATAAGGTTCACCATGGTAGGCTTCTGCAGAAAATGCAGATGTATGGGATTGGGGGTGATCTAGGAAATTGGATCAGGAATTGGCTAGCGGATAGGAAACAGAGGGTGGTGGTTGATAGTAAATATTCATCATGGAGTGCGGTTACAAGTGGTGTACCTCAGGGATCTGTTTTGGGGCCACTGCTGTTTGTAATATTTATTAATGATCTGGATGAGGGTATAGTTGGGTGGATTAGCAAATTTGCTGATGACACCAAAGTCGGTGGTGTGGTAGACAGTGAGGAAGGGTGTCGTAGTTTGCAGGAAGACTTAGACAGGTTGCAAAGTTGGGCCGAGAGGTGGCGGATGGAGTTTAATGCGGAGAAGTGTGAGGTAATTCACTTTGGTAGGAATAACAGATGTGTTGAGTATAGGGCTAACGGGAGGACTTTGAATAGTGTGGAGGAGCAGAGGGATCTAGGTGTATGTGTGCATAGATCCCTGAAAGTTGGGAATCAAGTAGATAAGGTTGTTAAGAAGGCATATGGTGTCTTGGCGTTTATTGGTAGGGGGATTGAATTTAGGAGTCGTAGCGTTATGTTGCAACTGTACACAACTCTGGTGCGGCCGCACTTGGAGTACTGTGTGCAGTTCTGGTCCCCACATTACAGGAAGGATGTGGAGGCTTTGGAGAGGGTGCAGAGGAGGTTTACCAGGATGTTGCCTGGTATGGAGGGGAGATCCTATGAGGAGAGGCTGAGGGATTTGGGATTGTTTTCGCTGGAAAGGCGGCGGCTAAGAGGGGATCTCATTGAAACATATAAGATGATTAGAGGTTTAGATAGGGTGGATAGTGATAGCCTTTTTCCTCTGATGGAGAAATCCAGCACGAGGGGGCATGGCTTTAAATTGAGGGGGGGTAGTTATAGAACCGATGTCAGGGGTAGGTTCTTTACCCAGAGGGTGGTGAGGGATTGGAATGCCCTGCCAGCATCAGTAGTAAATGCGCCTAGTTTGGGGGCGTTTAAGAGATCCGTAGATAGGTTCATGGACGAAAAGAAATTGGTTTAGGTTGGAGGGTCACAGTTTTTTTTTTTAACTGGTCGGTGCAACATCGTGGGCCGAAGGGCCTGTTCTGCGCTGTAATGTTCTATGTTCTATGTTCTAAAGGGGAGCTGGCTGCTCTCTCTCTCTGTGTCACAGAGTAAAGGGGAGCTGGCTGCTCTCTCTCTCTCTGTGTCACAGAGTAAAGGGGAGCTGGCTGCTCTCTCTCTCTGTCACAGAGTAAAGGGGAGCTGGCTGCTCTCTCTCTCTCTCTCTGTCACAGAGTAAAGGCGAGCTGGCTGCTCTCTCCCTCTCTCACAGAGTAAAGGGGAGCTGGCTGCTCTCTCTCTCTCTGTGTCACAGAGTAAAGGGGTGCTGGCTGCTCTCTCTCTCTCTCTGTCACAGAGTAAAGGGGAGCTGGCTGCTCTCTCTCTCTCTCTCTGTCACAGAGTAAAGGGGAGCTGGCTGCTCTCTCTCTGTGTCACAGAGTAAAGGGGAGCTGGCTGCTCTCTCTCTCTGTGTCACAGAGTAAAGGGGAGCTGGCTGCTCTCTCTCTCTCTCTGTGTCACAGAGTAAAGGGGAGCTGGCTGCTCTCTCTCTCTCTCTGTCACAGAGTAAAGGGGAGCTGGCTGCTCTCTCTCTCTCTCTCTGTCACAGAGTAAAGGGGAGCTGGCTGCTCTCTCTCTCTGTGTCACAGAGTAAAGGGGAGCTGGCTGCTCTCTCTCTCTCTCTCTCTCTCTCTGTCACAGAGTAAAGGGGAGCTGGCTGCTCTCTCTCTCTCTCTGTGTCACAGAGTAAAGGGGAGCTGGCTGCTCTCTCTCTCTCTGTGTCACAGTAATGGGGAGCTGGCTGCTCTCTCTCTCTCTCTCTCTCTCTGTCACAGAGTAAAGGGGAGCTGGCTGCTCTCTCTCTCTCTCTCTCTGTGTCACAGAGTAAAGGGGAGCTGGCTGCTCTCTCTCTCTCTCTCTGTCACAGAGTAAAGGGGAGCTGGCTGCTCTCTCTCTCTCTCTCTCTCTGTCACAGAGTAAAGGGGAGCTGGCTGCTCTCTCTCTGTGTCACAGAGTAAAGGGGAGCTGGCTGCTCTCTCTCTCTCTGTGTCACAGTAAAGGGGAGCTGGCTGCTCTCTCTCTCTCTCTCTCTCTGTCACAGAGTAAAGGGGAGCTGGCTGCTCTCTCTCTCTCTGTCACAGAGTAAAGGGGAGCTGGCTGCTCTCTCTCTCTCTCTCTGTGTGTCACAGAGTAAAGGGGAGCTGGCTGCTCTCTCTCTCTCTCTGTCACAGAGTAAAGGGGAGCTGGCTGCTCTCTCTCTCTCTCTCTGTCACAGAGTAAAGGGGAGCTGGCTGCTCTCTCTCTCTCTCTCTCTCTCTGTCACAGAGTAAAGGGGAGCTGGCTGCTCTCTCTCTCTCTCTGTCACAGAGTAAAGGGGAGCTGGCTGCTCTCTCTCTCTCTGTGTCACAGAGTAAAGGGGAGCTGGCTGCTCTCTCTCTCTCTGTCACAGAGTAAAGGGGAGCTGGCTGCTCTCTCTCTCTCTGTGTCACAGAGTAAAGGGGAGCTGGCTGCTCTCTCTCTGTGTGTCACAGAGTAAAGGGGAGCTGGCTGCTCTCTCTCTCTGTGTCACAGAGTAAAGGGGAGCTGGCTGCTCTCTCTCTCTGTGTCACAGAGTAAAGGGGAGCTGGCTGCTCTCTCTCTCTCTCTGTGTCACAGAGTAAAGGGGAGCTGGCTGCTCTCTCTCTCTGTGTCACAGAGTAAAGGGGAGCTGGCTGCTCTCTCTCTCTCTCTCTGTCACAGAGTAAAGGGGAGCTGGCTGCTCTCTCTCTCTCTCTCTGTGTGTCACAGAGTAAAGGGGAGCTGGCTGCTCTCTCTCTCTCTCTCTGTGTCACAGAGTAAAGGGGAGCTGGCTGCTCTCTCTCTCTGTGTGTCACAGAGTAAAGGGGAGCTGGCTGCTCTCTCTCTCTCTGTGTCACAGTAAAGGGGAGCTGGCTGCTCTCTCACTCACTCTGTGTCACAGTAAAGGGGAGCTGGCTGCTCTCTCTCTCTGTGTCACAGAGTAAAGGGGAGCTGGCTGCTCTCTCTCTCTGTGTCACAGAGAAAAGGGCAGCTGGCTGCTCTCTCTCTCTCTCTGTCACAGAGTAAAGGGGAGCTGGCTGCTCTCTCTCTCTCTGTGTCACAGAGTAAAGGGGAGCTGGCTGCTCTCTCTCTCTCTGTGTCACAGAGTAAAGGGGAGCTGGCTGCTCTCCCTCTCTCTGCGTCACAGAGTAAAGGGGAGCTGGCTCCTCTCCCTCTGTGTCACAGAGTAAAGGGGAGCTGGCTGCTCTCTCTCTCTCTGTGTCACAGAGTAAAGGGGAGCTGGCTGCTCTCTCTCTGTGTCACAGAGTAAAGGGGAGCTGGCTGCTCTCTCTCCGTCTCTGTGTCACAGAGTAAAGGGGAGCTGGCTGCTCTCTCTCTCTCTCTGTCACAGAGTAAAGGGGAGCTGGCTGCTCTCTCTCTCTCTGTGTCACAGAGTAAAGGGGAGCTGGCTGCTCTCTCTCTCTGTGTCACAGAGTAAAGGGGAGCTGGCTGCTCTCTCTCTCTCTCTCTGTGTCACAGAGTAGAGGGGAGCTGGCTGCTCTCTCTCTCTGTGTCACAGAGTAAAGGGGAGCTGGCTGCTCTCTCTCTCTCTCTGTGTCACAGAGTAAAGGGGAGCTGGCTGCTCTCTCTCTCTGTCACAGAGTAAAGGGGAGCTGGCTGCTCTCTCTCTCTCTCTCTCTGTGTCACAGAGTAAAGGGGAGCTGGCTGCTCTCTCTCTCTCTCTCTCTGTCACAGAGTAAAGTGGAGCTGGCTGCTCTCTCTCTCTCTGTGTCACAGAGTAAAGGGGAGCTGGCTGCTCTCTCTCTCTCTCTCTCTCTCTGTCACAGAGTAAAGGGGAGCTGGCTGCTCTCTCTCTCTCTCTCTCTCTGTCACAGAGTAAAGGGGAGCTGGCTGCTCTCTCTCTCTCTCTCTGTCACAGAGTAAAGGGGAGCTGGCTGCTCTCTCTCTCTCTGTGTCACAGAGTAAAGGGGAGCTGGCTGCTCTCTCTCTCTCTCTCTGTCACAGAGTAAAGGGGAGCTGGCTGCTCTCTCTCTCTCTCTGTGTCACAGAGTAAAGGGGAGCTGGCTGCTCTCTCTCTCTCTCTCTCTCTCTGTCACAGAGTAAAGGGGAGCTGGCTGCTCTCTCTCTCTCTCTCTGTGTCACAGAGTAAAGGGGAGCTGGCTGCTCTCTCTCTGTCACAGAGTAAAGGGGAGCTGGCTGCTCTCCCTCTCTCTGTGTCACAGAGTAAAGGGGAGCTGGCTGCTCTCTCTCTCTCTGTCACAGAGTAAAGGGGAGCTGGCTGCTCTCTCTCTCTCTCTGTGTCACAGAGTAAAGGGGAGCTGGCTGCTCTCTCTCTCTCTCTCTGTGTGTCACAGAGTAAAGGGGAGCTGGCTGCTCTCTCTCTCTCTCTCTCTGTGTCACAGAGTAAAGGGGAGCTGGCTGCTCTCTCTCTCTCTCTGTGTCACAGAGTAAAGGGGAGCTGGCTGCTCTCTCTCTCTCTCTCTCTGTCACAGAGTAAAGGGGAGCTGGCTGCTCTCTCTCTCTCTCTCTCTCTGTCACAGAGTAAAGGGGAGCTGCCTGCTCTCTCTCTCTCTCTGTGTCACAGAGTAAAGGGGAGCTGGCTGCTCTCTCTCTCTCTCTCTGTGTCACAGAGTAAAGGGGAGCTGGCTGCTCTCTCTCTCTCTCTCTGTCACAGAGTAAAGGGGATCTGGCTGCTCTCTCTCTCTCTCTGTCACAGAGTAAAGGGGAGCTGTCTGCTCTCTCTCTCTCTCTCTCTCTCTGTCACAGAGTAAAGGGGAGCTGGCTGCTCTCTCTCTCTGTGTGTCACAGAGTAAAGGGGAGCTGGCTGCTCTCTCTCTCTCTCTCTCTCTCTGTCACAGAGTAAAGGGGAGCTGGCTGCTCTCTCACTCTCTCTGTGTCACAGAGTAAAGGGGAGCTGGCTGCTCTCTCTCTCTCTTTGTCACAGTAAAGGGGAGCTGGCTGCTCTCTCACTCTCTCTGTGTCACAGTAAAGGGGAGCTGGCTGCTCTCTCTCTCTGTGTCACAGAGTAAAGGGGAGCTGGCTGCTCTCTCTCTCTGTGTCACAGAGTAAAGGGGAGCTGGCTGCTCTCTCTCTCTCTCTCTCTGTCACAGAGTAAAGGGGAGCTGGCTGCTCTCGCTCTCTCTCTCTCTCTGTGTGTCACAGTAAAGGGGAGCTGGCTGCTCTCTCTCTCTCTCTGTCACAGAGTAAAGGGGAGCTGGCTGCTCTCTCTCTCTCTGTGTCACAGAGTAAAGGGGAGCTGGCTGCTCTCCCTCTCTCTGCGTCACAGAGTAAAGGGGAGCTGGCTCCTCTCCCTCTGTGTCACAGAGTAAAGGGGAGCTGGCTGCTCTCTTTCTCTCTCTGTGTCACAGAGTAAAGGGGAGCTGGCTGCTCTCTCTCTCTCTCTGTGTCACAGAGTAAAGGGGAGCTGGCTGCTCTCTCTCTCTCTCTGTCACAGAGTAAAGGGGAGCTGGCTGCTCTCTCTCTCTCTGTCACAGAGTAAAGGGGAGCTGGCTGCTCTCTCTCTCTCTGTGTCACAGAGTAAAGGGGAGCTGGCTGCTCTCTCTCTCTCTCTCTGTCACAGAGTAAAGGGGAGCTGGCTGCTCTCTCTCTCTCTCTGTGTCACAGAGTAAAGGGGAGCTGGCTGCTCTCTCTCTCTCTCTGTCACAGAGTAAAGGGGAGCTGGCTGCTCTCTCTCTCTCTGTCACAGAGTAAAGGGGAGCTGGCTGCTCTCTCTCTCTCTGTGTCACAGAGTAAAGGGGAGCTGGCTGCTCTCTCTCTCTCTCTCTCTGTCACAGAGTAAAGGGAACGTCCGACATGTGGAGTTTTTTCAAGGAGCAGCTACTGCGAGTCTGTGATAGGTATGTCCCTGTCAGGCAAGGAGGAATTGGTAGGGCTAGGGAACCGTGGTGCACCAAAAAAGTTTCTTTGTTGGTTAAAAAGAAAAAGGAGGCTTATGTTCGGATGAGACGTGAGCACTCGGGTCGTGCGCTAGAAAGCTTTAGATTGGCTAAGAGGGAGTTGAAGAGCGAGCTTAGAAGGGCTAAAAGGGGACATGAGAAGACTTTGGCGGATAGGGTTAAAGAGAATCCTAAGGCGTTCTATAGGTATGTCAAGAACAGAAGGTTGGTTAGGGCAAGTTTAGGGCCAGTTATAGATGGCAGAGGGAAGTTATGTGTGGAACCGGAGGAGATTGGTGAAGCATTGAACCAATATTTCTCTTCGGTGTTCACGCAAGGGGACATGAATATAGCTGAGGAGGACACTGGGTTGCAAGGGAGTAGAATAGACAGTATTACAGTTGATAAGGAGGATGTGCAGGATATTCTGGAGGGTCTGAAAATAGATAAATCCCCTGGTCCGGATGGGATTTATCCAAGGATTCTCTGGGAGGCAAGAGAAGTGATTGCAGAGCCTCTGGCTCTGATCTTCAGGTCGTCGTTGGCCTCTGGTATAGTACCAGAAGATTGGAGGTTAGCGAATGTTGTCCCATTGTTTAAGAAGGGGAACAGAGACTTCCCCGGGAATTATAGACCGGTGAGTCTCACTTCTGTTGTCGGCAAGATGTTGGAAAAAATTATAAGGGATAGGATTTATAGTTATTTGGAGAGTAATGAATTGATAGGTGATAGTCAGCATGGTTTTGTGGCAGGTAGGTCGTGCCTTACTAACCTTATTGAGTTTTTTGAGAAAGTGACCAAGGAGGTGGATGGGGGCAAGGCAGTGGACGTGGTATATATGGATTTTAGTAAGGCGTTTGATAAGGTTCACCATGGTAGGCTTCTGCAGAAAATGCAGATGTATGGGATTGGGGGTGATCTAGGAAATTGGATCAGGAATTGGCTAGCGGATAGGAAACAGAGGGTGGTGGTTGATAGTAAATATTCATCATGGAGTGCGGTTACAAGTGGTGTACCTCAGGGATCTGTTTTGGGGCCACTGCTGTTTGTAATATTTATTAATGATCTGGATGAGGGTATAGTTGGGTGGATTAGCAAATTTGCTGATGACACCAAAGTCGGTGGTGTGGTAGACAGTGAGGAAGGGTGTCGTAGTTTGCAGGAAGACTTAGACAGGTTGCAAAGTTGGGCCGAGAGGTGGCGGATGGAGTTTAATGCGGAGAAGTGTGAGGTAATTCACTTTGGTAGGAATAACAGATGTGTTGAGTATAGGGCTAACGGGAGGACTTTGAATAGTGTGGAGGAGCAGAGGGATCTAGGTGTATGTGTGCATAGATCCCTGAAAGTTGGGAATCAAGTAGATAAGGTTGTTAAGAAGGCATATGGTGTCTTGGCGTTTATTGGTAGGGGGATTGAATTTAGGAGTCGTAGCGTTATGTTGCAACTGTACACAACTCTGGTGCGGCCGCACTTGGAGTACTGTGTGCAGTTCTGGTCCCCACATTACAGGAAGGATGTGGAGGCTTTGGAGAGGGTGCAGAGGAGGTTTACCAGGATGTTGCCTGGTATGGAGGGGAGATCCTATGAGGAGAGGCTGAGGGATTTGGGATTGTTTTCGCTGGAAAGGCGGCGGCTAAGAGGGGATCTCATTGAAACATATAAGATGATTAGAGGTTTAGATAGGGTGGATAGTGATAGCCTTTTTCCTCTGATGGAGAAATCCAGCACGAGGGGGCATGGCTTTAAATTGAGGGGGGGTAGTTATAGAACCGATGTCAGGGGTAGGTTCTTTACCCAGAGGGTGGTGAGGGATTGGAATGCCCTGCCAGCATCAGTAGTAAATGCGCCTAGTTTGGGGGCGTTTAAGAGATCCGTAGATAGGTTCATGGACGAAAAGAAATTGGTTTAGGTTGGAGGGTCACAGTTTTTTTTTTTAACTGGTCGGTGCAACATCGTGGGCCGAAGGGCCTGTTCTGCGCTGTAATGTTCTATGTTCTATGTTCTAAAGGGGAGCTGGCTGCTCTCTCTCTCTGTGTCACAGAGTAAAGGGGAGCTGGCTGCTCTCTCTCTCTCTCTCTCTGTGTCACAGAGTAAAGGGGAGCTGGCTGCTCTCTCTCTGTGTCACAGAGTAAAGGGGAGCTGGCTGCTCTCCCTCTCTCTGCGTCACAGAGTAAAGGGGAGCTGGCTGCTCTCTCTCTGTGTCACAGAGTAAAGGGGAGCTGGCTGCTCTCTCTCTCTCTGTCACAGAGTAAAGGGGAGCTGGCTGCTCTCTCTCCCTCGCTGCGTCACAGAGTAAAGGGGAGCTGGCTGCTCTCTCTCTCTGTGTCACAGAGTAAAGGGGAGCTGGCTGCTCTCTCTCTCTCTCTCTCTCTGTCACAGAGTAAAGGGGAGCTGGCTGCTCTCTCTCTCTCTCTGTGTCACAGAGTAAAGGGGAGCTGGCTGCTCTCTCTCTCTCTCTCTGTCACAGAGTAAAGGGGAGCTGGCTGCTCTCTCTCTCTCTGTCACAGAGTAAAGGGGAGCTGGCTGCACTCTCTCTCTCTGTGTCACAGAGTAAAAGGGAGCTGGCTGCTCTCTCTCTCTCTCTCTGTCACAGAGTAAAGGGGAGCTGGCTGCTCTCTCTCTCTGTGTCACAGAGTAAAGGGGAGCTGGCTGCTCTCTCTCTGTGTCACAGAGTAAAGGGGAGCTGGCTGCTCTCCCTCTCTCTGCGTCACAGAGTAAAGGGGAGCTGGCTGCTCTCTCTCTGTGTCACAGAGTAAAGGGGAGCTGGCTGCTCTCCCTCTCTCTGCGTCACAGAGTAAAGGGGAGCTGGCTGCTCTCTCTCTCTCTCTCTGCGTCACAGAGTAAAGGGGAGCTGGCTGCTCTCTCTCTCTCTGTCACAGAGTAAAGGGGAGCTGGCTGCTCTCTCTCTCTCTCTCTCTGTCACAGAGTAAAGGGGAGCTGGCTGCTCTCTCTCTCTCTCTCTGTCACAGAGTAAAGGGGAGCTGGCTGCTCTCTCTCTCTCTGTCACAGAGTAAAGGGGAGCTGGCTGCTCTCTCTCTCTCTCTCTGTCACAGAGTAAAGGGGAGCTGGCTGCTCTCTCTGTGTCACAGAGTAAAGGGGAGCTGGCTGCTCTCTCTCTCTGTGTCACAGAGTAAAGGGGAGCTGGCTGCTCTCTCTCTGTGTCACAGAGTAAAGGGGAGCTGGCTGCTCTCTCTCTCTCTGTGTCACAGAGTAAAGGGGAGCTGGCTGCTCTCTGTCTCTGTGTCACAGAGTAAAGGGGAGCTGGCTGCTCTCTCTCTCTCTGTGTCACAGAGTAAAGGGGAGCTGGCTGCTCTCTCTGTCTCTCTCTCTCTGTCACAGAGTAAAGGGCAGCTGGCTGCTCTCTCTCTCTCTGTCACAGAGTAAAGGGGAGCTTGCTGCTCTCTCTCTCTCTCTCTGTGTCACAGAGTAAAGGGGAGCTGGATGCTCTCTCTCTGTGTCACAGAGGAAAGGGGAGCTGGCTGCTCTCTCTCTCTCTCTGTGTGTCACAGAGTAAAGGGGAGCTGACTGCTCTCGCTCTCTCTGTGTCACAGAGTAAAGGGGAGCTGGCTGCTCTCTCTCTCTCTGTGTCACAGAGTAAAGGGGAGCTGGCTGCTCTCTCTCTCTGTCACAGAGTAAAGGGGAGCTGGCTGCTCTCTCTCTCTCTCTGTGTCACAGAGTAAAGGGGAGCTGGCTGCTCTCTCTCTCTCTGTCACAGAGTAAAGGGGAGCTGGCTGCTCTCTCTCTCTCTCTCTCTCTGTCACAGAGTAAAGGGGAGCTGGCTGCTCTCTCTCTCTCTCTCTGTCACAGAGTAAAGGGGAGCTGGCTGCTCTCTCTCTCTCTCTCTCTCTCTGTGTCACAGAGTAAAGGGGAGCTGGCTGCTCTCTCTCTCTCTCTCTCTGTCACAGAGTAAAGGGGAGCTGGCTGCTCTCTCTCTCTCTCTGTGTCACAGAGTAAAGGGCAGCTGCCTGCTCTCTCTCTCTCTCTCTCTCTCTCTCTGTGTCACAGAGTAAAGGGGAGCTGGCTGCTCTCTCTCCCTGTGTGTCACAGAGTAAAGGGGAGCTGGCTGCTCTCTCTCTCTCTCTCTCTGTCACAGAGTAAAGGGGAGCTGGCTGCTCTCTCTCTCTGTCACAGAGTAAAGGGGAGCTGGCTGCTCTCTCTCTCTGTCACAGAGTAAAGGGGAGCTGGCTGCTCTCTCTCTCTCTCTCTCTCTGTCACAGAGTAAAGGGGAGCTGGCTGCTCTCTCTCTGTGTCACAGAGTAAAGGGGAGCTGGCTGCTCTCTCTCTCTGTCACAGAGTAAAGGGGAGCTGGCTGCTCTCTCTCTCTCTGTGTCACAGAGTAAAGGGGAGCTGGCTGCTCTCTCTCTCTCTCTGTGTCACAGAGTAAAGGGGAGCTGGCTGCTCTCTCTCTCTCTCTCTGTCACAGAGTAAAGGGGAGCTGGCTGCTCTCTCTCTCTCTGTGTCACAGAGTAAAGGGGAGCTGGCTGCTCTCTCTCTCTCTGTCACAGAGTAAAGGGGAGCTGGCTGCTCTCTCTCTCTCTGTGTCACAGAGTTAAGGGGAGCTGGCTGCTCTCTCTCTCTCTCTGTGTCACAGAGTAAAGAGGAGCCGTCTGCTCTCTCTCTCTCTCTCTGTCACAGAGTAAAGGGGAGCTGGCTGCTCTCTCTCTCTCTCTGTGTCACAGAGTAAAGGGGAGCCGTCTGCTCTCTCTCTCTCTCTGTCACAGAGAAAAGGGGAGCTGGCTGCTCTCTCTCTCTGTGTGTCACAGAGTAAAGGGGAGCTGGCTGCTCTCTCTCTCTGTCACAGAGTAAAGGGGAGCTGGCTGCTCTCTCTCTCTGTCACAGAGTAAAGGGGAGCTGGCTGCTCTCTCTCTCTCTCTCTCTCTGTCACAGAGTAAAGGGGAGCTGGCTGCTCTCTCTCTCTGTCACAGAGTAAAGGGGAGCTGGCTGCTCTCTCTCTCTCTGTCACAGAGTAAAGGGGAGCTGGCTGCTCTCTCTCTGTGTCACAGAGTAAAGGGGAGCTGGCTGCTCTCTCTCTCTCTCTGTCACAGAGTAAAGGGGAGCTGGCTGCTCTCTCTCTCTCTCTCTCTGTCACAGAGTAAAGGGGAGCTGGCTGCTCTCTCTCTCTCTGTGTCACAGAGTAAAGGGGAGCTGGCTGCTCGCTCTCTCTCTCTCTCTCTCTGTCACAGAGTAAAGGGGAGCTGGCTGCTCTCTCTCTCTCTGTCACAGAGTAAAGGGGAGCTGGCTGCTCTCTCTCTCTCTCTGTGTCACAGAGTTAAGGGGAGCTGGCTGCTCTCTCTCTCTCTCTGTGTCACAGAGTAAAGAGGAGCCGTCTGCTCTCTCTCTCTGTCACAGAGTAAAGGGGAGCTGGCTGCTCTCTCTCTCTCTCTGTGTCACAGAGTAAAGGGGAGCCGTCTGCTCTCTCTCTCTGTCACAGAGTAAAGGGGAGCTGGCTGCTCTCTCTCTCTCTCTCTCTCTCTGTCACAGAGTAAAGGGGAGCTGGCTGCTCTCTCTCTCTCTCTCTCTCTGTCACAGAGTAAAGGGGAGCTGGCTGCTCTCTCTCTCTCTCTGTCACAGAGTAAAGGGGAGCTGGCTGCTCTCTCTCTCTCTCTCTCTCTCTGTGTCACAGAGTAAAGGGGAGCTGGCTGCTCTCTCTCTCTCTCTGTCACAGAGTAAAGGGGAGCTGGCTGCTCTCTCTCTCTCTGTGTGTCACAGAGTAAAGGGCAGCTGCCTGCTCTCTCTCTCTCTCTCTCTCTCTGTCACAGAGTAAAGGGGAGCTGGCTGCTCTCTCTCTCTCTGTGTGTCACAGAGTAAAGGGGAGCTGGCTGCTCTCTCTCTCTGTCACAGAGTAAAGGGGAGCTGGCTGCTCTCTCTCTCTCTGTGTCACAGAGTAAAGGGGAGCTGGCTGCTCTCTCTCTCTCTCTCTCTGTCTCTCTGTCACAGAGTAAAGGGGAGCTGGCTGCTCTCTCTCTCTGTCACAGAGTAAAGGGGAGCTGGCTGCTCTCTCTCTCTCTCTCTGTCACAGAGTAAAGGGGAGCTGGCTGCTCTCTCTCTCTCTCTCTGTCACAGAGTAAAGGGGAGCTGGCTGCTCTCTCTCCCTCTCCCTCTCTTTCTCTCTGTCACAGAGTAAAGGGGAGCTGGCTGCTCTCTCTCTCTCTCTCTCTGTCACAGAGTAAAGGGGAGCTGGCTGCTCTCTCTCTGTGTGTCACAGAGTAAAGGGGAGCTGGCTGCTCTCTCTCTCTCTCTCTCACAGAGTAAAGGGGAGCTGGCTGCTCTCTCTCCCTCTCTCTCTCTCTGTCACAGAGTAAAGGGGAGCTGGCTGCTCTCTCTCTGTGTGTCACAGAGTAAAGGGGAGCTGGCTGCTCTCTCTCTCTCTCTCTCTGTCACAGAGTAAAGGGGAGCTGGCTGCTCTCTCTCTGTGTCACAGAGTAAAGGGGAGCTGGCTGCTCTCTCTCTCTCTCTCTGTCACAGAGTAAAGGGGAGCTGGCTGCTCTCTCTCTCTCTGTGTCACAGAGTAAAGGGGAGCTGGCTGCTCTCTCTCTCTCTCTCTCTCTGTCACAGAGTACAGGGGAGCTGGCTGCTCTCTCTCTGTGTCACAGAGTAAAGGGGAGCTGGCTGCTCTCTCTCTCTCTGTCACAGAGTAAAGGGGAGCTGGCTGCTCTCTCTCTGTGTCACAGAGTAAAGGGGAGCTGGCTGCTCTCTCTCTGTGTCACAGAGTAAAGGGGAGCTGGCTGCTCTCTCTCTCTGTGTCACAGAGTAAAGGGGAGCTGGCTGCTCTCTCTCTCTCTGTCACAGAGTAAAGGGGAGCTGGCTGCTCTCTCTCTGTGTCACAGAGTAAAGGGGAGCTGGCTGCTCTCTCTACATAGAAAATAGAACAGTACAGCACAGAACAGGCCCTTCGGCCCACGATGTTGTGCCGAGCTTTATCTGAAACCAAGATCAAGCTATCCCACTCCCTATCATCCTGGTGTGCTCCATGTGCCTATCCAATAACCGCTTAAATGTTCCTAAAGTGTCTGACTCCACTATCACTGCAGGCAGTCCATTCCACACCCCAACCACTCTCTGCGTAACGAACCTACCTCTGATATCCTTCCTGTATCTCCCACCACGAACCCTACAGTTATGCCCCCTTGTAATAGCTCCATCCACCCGAGGAAATAGTCTTTGAACGTTCACTCTATCTATCCCCTTCATCATTTTATAAACCTCTATTAAGTCTCCCCTCAGCCTCCTCCGCTCCAGAGAGAACAGCCCTAGCTCCCTCAACCTTTCCTCATAAGACCTACCCTCCAAACCAGGCAGCATCCTGGTAAATCTCCTCTGCACTCTTTCCAGCGCTTCCACATCCTTCTTATAGTGAGGTGACCAGAACAGCACACAATATTCCAAATGTGGTCTCACCAAGGTCCTGTACAGTTGCAGCATAACCCCACGGCTCTTAAACTCCAACCCCCTGTTAATAAAAGCTAACACACTATATGCCTTCTTCACAGCTCTATCCACTTGAGTGGCAACCTTTAGAGATCTGTGGATATGGACCCCAAGATCTCTCTGTTCCTCCACAGTCTTCAGAACCCTACCTTTGACCCTGTAATCCACATTTAAATTAGTCCTACCAAAATGAATCACCTCACATTTATCAGGGTTAAACTCCATTTGCCATTTTTCAGCCCAGCTTTGCATCCTATCTATGTCTCTTTGCAGCCTACAACAGCCCTCCACCTCATCCACTACTCCACCAACCTTGGTGTCATCAGCAAATTTACTGATCCACCTTCAGCCCCCTCCTCTAGCACCATCCCCGTGGACAGCGAGGACCCAAAGATCAAAGCCAATGGCTCTGCAATCTCATCCCTTGCCTCCCAATGAATCCTAGGATACATTTCATCAGGCCCAGGGGACTTATCGACCTTCAGTTTATTCAAAACTGCCAGGACATCCTCCCTCCGAACATCTATTTCCTCCAGCCTATTAGCCTGTAACACCTTCTCTTCCTCAAAAACATGGCCCCTCTCCTTGGTGAACACTGAAGAAAAGTATTCATTCATCACCTCGCCTATCTCTACTGACTCCATACACAAGTTCCCACGACTGTCCTTGACCGGCCCTAACCTCACCCTGGTCATTCTTTTATTCCTCACATAAGAGTAAAAAGCCTTGGGGTTTTCCTTGATCCGACCCGCCAAGGACTTCTCGTGTCCCCTCCTAGCTCTCCTAAGCCCCTTTTTCAGCTCATTCCTTCCTCACTTGTAACCCTCAATCGAGCCATCTGAACCTTGTTTCCTCATCCCTACATAAGCTTCCCTCTTCCTTTTCACAAGACATTCCACCTCTTTCGTGAACCATGGTTCCCTCACTCGACCATTTCCTCCCTGCCTGACAGGGACATACCTATCAAGGACACCCAGTATTTGTTCCTTGAAAAAGTTCCACTTTTCATTAGTTCCTTTCTCTGACAGTTTCTGTTCCCATCTTATGCCCCCTAATTCTTGCCTAATCGCATCATAATTACCTCTCCCCCAATTGTAAACCTTGCCCTGCCGTACGGCCCTATCCCTCTCCATTGCAATAACAAAAGACACCGAATTGTGGTCACTATCTCCAAAGTGCTCTCCCACAACCAAATCTAACACTTGGCCCGGTTCATTTCCCAGTACCAAATCCAATGTGGCCTCACCTCTTGTCAGCCTATCCACATATTGTGTCAGGAAACCCTCCTGTACACACTGCACAAAAACTGCCCCATCCAAACTATTTGACCTACAAAGGTTCCAATCAATATTTGGAAAGTTAAAGTCCCCCATGATAACTACCCTGTGTCCCCCACACATATCCATAATCTGCTTAGCAATTTCTTCCTCCACATCTCTATTACTATTTGGGGGCCTATAGTAAACTCCTAACAACGTGACCGCTCCTTTCCTGTTTCTAACTGCAGCCCATATTACCTCAGTGTGCAGATTCCCCTCGAAGTGCCTTTCCGCAGCCGTTAAACTATCCTTGATTAACAATGCCACTCCTATACCTCTTTTACCAGCTTCCCTACACTTACTGAAACATCTGTACCCCGGAACGTCCAACAACCATTCCTGTCCTTGTTCTACCCACGTCTCTGTAATGGCCACAACATCGTAGTCCCAAGTACCAATCCACGCCCCAAGTTCATCCACCTTGTTCCGGATGCTCCTTGCATTGAAGTAGACACACTTCAACCCACCTTCCTGTCTACCGGTACCCACCCTTGACCCTGATACCTTCCCCAATACCTCACCACCCTCACTGGCTTCTGGACTACAACTCCTTTTCCCACTCCCCTGACAAATTAGTTTAAACCCCCCCTGAAGAGCCGTAACAAATTTCCCTCCTAGGATATTGGTGCCCCTCTGGTTCAGGTGCACCCCGTCCTGTTTGTACAGGTCCCACCTTCCCCAGAATGTGTTCCAATTATCCACGTATCTGAAACCCTCCCTCCTACACCATCCCTGCAACCACATATTTAACTGCACTCTCTCCCTGTTCCTCAACTCGCTATCAAGTGGCACCGGCAACGTACCAGAGATGACCACATGTTTCGTCTTGGCTCTCAGCTTCCAGCCCAGCTCCAGAAATTCCTGCTTTAAATCCCCGTCCCTTCTCCAGCCTATTGGATTTGGTACTGGGAAATGAACTGGGCCACCCAGGTCTTTTTCCACCGTGAATACCGAGGTAAAATATTCATTAAGCACCTCTGCTATTTCTTCCGGTTCTGTACAGACTTTCTCACCTTCACCTTTTATAGGTCCAATTCCTTCACATCTCATCCTTTTACTCTTCACATGTTTATAGAACGCCTTAGGGTTCTCCTTAATCCTACCTGCCAAGGCCTTCTCGTGACCCCTTCTAGCTCTCCTAATTTCTTTCTTAAGTCCCTTCCTACAAGCCGTGTACTCATCTAGAACCTTATCATCACCTAGCTCTCTGAACCTTTTGTACACTTTCCTTTTCTTTCTCACTAGGTTCAGCGCAGCTTTCGTGCACCACGGTTCCCGTAACCTACCAAAACCTCCCTGTCTCATCGGAATGTTGTCATGCAGAACTCCAGACAAACATTCCTTGAAAATCTGCCACCTTACTTCAGTACTTTTCCTCGACAATGCCTCCTTCCAATTTACGCCTCTAATCTCCTGCCTGATGGCTTCATATTTCCCCTTACTCCGGATAGACACTTTCCTCGTTTGCCTGATCCGATCTCTTTCCAATGCTAGCGTAAAGGAGATAGAGTTATGATCACTATTCCCAAGATGCTCCCCCACTGAGAGATCTGACACCTGTCCAGGTTCATTGGTCAGTATCAGATCGAGTACAGCCTCTCCTCTTGTAGGCTTGTCCACATGCTGTGTCAGGAAACCCTCCTGAACACACCTAACAAACTCCTCCACATCCAAACCCCTTACCCTCGGGATATTCCAATCGATGTTTGGGAAATTAAAGTTTCCCATCATGACAACCCTGTTATTACTACATCTCTCCAGGATCTGTTTCCCTATCTGCTCCTCAACATCCCTGTTACTATTGGGCGGCCTGTAGAAAACACCCAGCAAAGTTATCGACCCCTTCCCGCTCCGAACTTCCACCCACAGAGACTCCGTAGACAATCCCTCCACAGCTTCCACCTTCTCTACAGCTGTGACACTATCCCTCCCCCTCCCCCTCCCACTCTTCTGCCTCCCTCTCTGTCCTTTCTGAAACATCTGAAACCCGGCACCTGAAGTATCCAGTCCTGTCCCTGTCCCCAAGTCTCCGTAATGGCCACCACATCACACTTCCAAGCATCGATCCACACTCTAAGCTCGTCTACTTTATTCACTACACTCCTGGTGTTAAAATAGACACATCTCAAACCTTTGGTCTGAGCTCTCCCCTTCTCCATCACCCGTCTATTCTCCCTCTTACACTGTCTACAATCTTTCTCTATTTGCGGGCTAACCTCCTCGCTCTCAGTCTCCTCATCATGATTCCCTCCCCCCAACCTTTCTAGTTTAAAGTCTCCCCAGTAGCCTTTGCCAACCTTCCTGCCAGGATATTGGTCCCCCTGGGATTCAAGTGCCACCCGTCTTTTTTGTACAGGTCACACCTTCCCCTAAAGAGGTCCCAATGATCCAGGAACCTGAATCCCTGCCCCCTGCTCCAGTCCCTCAGCCACGCATTCATCCTCCACCTCACTCCATTCCTGCTCTCACTTTCCCGTGGCACAGGCAGCAATCCTGAGATTACTACCTTTGCGTTCCTCCTTCCCAACTGTCTACCTAACTCCCTATATTCTCTTTTCATGACCCCTTCCCTCTTCCTACCTATGTCAGCGGTACCAATATGTATCACGACCTCTGGCTCCTCTCCCTCCCACCTCAGGATTTCTGGGATACGATCAGAGACATCCCAGATCCCGGCACCAGGGAGGCAGACCCCACCATCCGAGACTCCCATGTGTGATGAGATGCGAATTGTATTCACACCACCAGACAGCGAGAGAATTGAGCCACCATTGGGAGAATTACAAACTGCTTTAACTCTGCGGGCTTTCAGACACTTTAGCTGCCTCCTTTCCTGCTGCCACCAAACACGTCGTGGGTGGAAAAAGAAAATTCTGCCTACAGTTCTGTTGCTTTAGGTAAGTAGTAAATGAGGGGCGGTGCAGACACAATGGGCCGAATGGCCACCTCTGCACCATAACAATTCTGTGATTCTGAAACTATTAGCGAAACCTCTGAGAGTGTTTATCTCCACTTGGAGAGGCAAGGCTTGATCAGGGAGAGTGAGCATGGCTTCGCCAGAGGGAGGGCAGTTTCTTCAGGAGGTGACCAGGTGTGTAGATGAGGATAGTGCAGTCGATGTAGTTTATATGGATTTCAGCAAAGCCTTTGACAAGGTCCCACATGGGAGACTTGTAAAGAAGATAAAATCACATGGAATACAGGGTAATTTGATAAAGAGAATTCAAAATTGGCTCAGTTTTAGGAGACAGAGAGTGATAACAGAAGATTGCTTTAGTGACTGGAAGCAGTGCCAGATTTGGGCATAAGCTAAACAAGCTACAGCTCAGGGCCTCCCAATCCGCAGGGGCCTCACAATATTTCTGAAGGTTTGCAATGAAGAGAACATTTAAGAGCGGAGACCAGAAAAGAAAAGAAAGCACCAGCTTGAAGAGCAACTCAAACAATTACCAAAATCTATGAGCGAGACCAGGCCAGCCAAATGATAAATATGTAATCAGTCAATGCATTCATTTGAAAATAATTTGTATTTTTCACTTTCAATACCTTGCTATTAGATAATTAAAAGGCATAATTATGTTTTCAATTTTTTTGTGGCGACCCAAGGTCCTGTTTTGGTTCGCACCTTTGTGAGACCTTTTGGTGTAACTTTTTAACAAGGGGCCTGCAAGCTTTATATAGCTCAGGGCCTCAGCAAGTCTAAATCTGGCACTGACTGGAAGCCAATGTCCAGTGGAATACCCAAGGGATCTCTGTTGGGCCCCCTATTGATGTACGAGGCAGATTTTTTACAGAGTAGTGGGTGCCTGGAACTCGTTGCCAGGGGAGGTAGTGGAAGCGGATACGGTAGTGACTTTTAAGGGGCATCTGGACAAGTACATGAATAGGATGGGAATAGAGGGATATGGTCCCCGGAAGGGAAGGGGGTTTTAGTTCAGTCGGGCAGCATGGCCGGTGCAGGCTTGGAGGGCCGATGGGCCTGTTCCTGTGATGTAATTTTCTTTGTTCTTTGTATTATTCGTCATTTATATAAATGACATTGATGACTATGTGGGGTGGGATTAGTAAGTTTGCGGATGACGCAAAGTTTGGCCGGGTGATTAACGGTGAGGCGGAGTGTCTTGGGCTACAAGGTGATATCGACGGAATGGTCAAATGGGCAGATAAGTGGCAGTTAGAATTTAACCAAGAAAAGTGTGAGGTGATACACTTTGGAAGGAAGTATTCAATGAATGGTAGGACAGTAGGAAGTTCTGTGGAACAAAGGGACCTTGGCGTGTTTGTCCACAGATCTCTGAAAGCACAAGGGCGTGTTTGTAGGGTGGTAAAAAAGGCATATGGGACACTTACCTTTGTCAATCGAGGCGTAGATCACAAAAGCAGGGAAGTCATGTTGGAGTTGTATAGAACATTGGTGAGGCCACAGCTAGAGTACTGTGTGCAGTTCTGGTCATCACATTATAGGAAGGATGTGATTGCACTGGAGGGGGTGCAGAGGAGATGCACCAGGATGCTGCCTGGGATGGAGCGTTTAAGTTATGAAGAGAGGTTGGGTAGGCTTGGGTTGTTTTTGTTGGAGCAGAGAAGACTGAGGGGTGACCTGACTGAGGTGTTCAAGATTATGAGGGACATGGACAGAGTGGATAAGGAGCAGCTGTTCCCCTTAGTTGAAGGGTCAGTTATGAGGAAACATAGGTCCAAGGTGAGGGGCAGGAGGTTTAGGGGGGATTTGAGGAAAATGTTTTTATCCAGAGGGTGGTGGCGGTCTGGAATGCGCTGCCTGCGAGGGTGGTAGAGGTGAGTTGCCTCACATCCTTTAAAAAGTATCTGGATGAGGACTTGGCACATCAGAACATTCAGGGCTATGGGCCCAGTGCTGGCAGATGGGATTAGGTGGGAATTCAGGTGTTTCTAATGTGTCGGTGTGGACTCGATGGGCTGAAGGGCCTGTTCTGTGCTGTATGATTCTAAGGGGATGAAAGGTTATCGGGAATTGGTGGGAATGTGGAGTTGAGGTTACATTAGATCAGTCCTGATCTTATTGAATGGTAGAACAGGCTCAGACTGTGGGAGGAAACCGGAGTTCCTGGGGGAGACCCATGCAGACACGAGGAGAATGCGCAAACTCCACACAGACAGTGACCCAAGGTTGGAATTGACCAGATTATCCAGACTCCAAATGTTGGCACTATTCTCTCTCTGCAGAGGCTTTCAGACCAGCTGAGAATTTCCAGCGTTTTCTGTTTGTGTTTCAGGTTGCAGCATCTGCAGTAATTTGCTTTTGTCACTGTTTCCACTTGAGATTGGAAGAGTGGGGAATGACTTGATTGAATTTTATAAGATTCTGAACAGTCTTGACAAGGTGGATGTGGAAAGGATAAAAGCAAATGACTGCGGATGCTGGAATCTGAAACCAAAAGGGAAAATGCTGGAAAATCTCAGCAGGTCTGGCAGCATCTGTAAGGAGAGAAAAGAGCTGACGTTTCGAGTCCAGACAACCCTCTGTAGAAAGGATGTTTCTCTTGTGGGTGAGTTCAGAACTAGGGGGCACTGATTTAAAATTCGGGATCACCCTTTTAATACAGGTTGAGGGGAAATTGTTGTGATGGTTGAGACTTTGGAACTCTGTATCAACAGGGGGGGAGGGGGAGGCTCATTGAATATTTCTAGCACTGAGAGGGATAGATTCTTCTTGGGCAAGGGGATCAAAGGTTATCGGGATAGATAGTAATGTGGAATTCAAAACAGATCAGCCATGATCTTATCAAATGGTGGATCAGACATGAGGGGCCGAATGGCCTCCTCCTGCTCCATTTGATGTGTTCAAATGGCCAGCCCTTTGCCACAGTGCACACTGTATTACCACTGTGCCAAATCCACTGAAAGAACCAATTACTTGTTGGGGCCATTTTCATTCCACTATGGACTTTATTTTGTCCCTCCTCCATCCTCCTGTCCTTCCACTGAGGGAGAGGTTCTTGGGGATCACTATGACCAGGGGTGGAGAAGATGTGAAGTGAGAGGCTGTAGATACACAAAACACCTCCAATCGGAGCAAAGCCTCTGTTTTGCTAATGAGGCCTTCGCTCAGAGCATCTGCCAAACAGGATGAGGGTCGCCTCACAGTCTGAACACCAGGACTGCTGCATTGCAGATTGTGGAGATATTAAACCTGGTCGTATGGCAATACCTCCCTTGCTGTTCGTCCAGGTAGAGCCAGTGTCCTGACCAACATTTACCCCTCGGTGACCCGACCAATTTTTAAAAATTCATTCGTGGGACATGGGTGTCTCTGGCTGGCCAGTATTTATTGCCCATCCCTAGTTGCCCTGGAGAAGGTGGTGATGAGCTGCCGCCTTGAATCACTGCAGTCCCCGTGCTGTGGGTTGACCCACAATGCCGTTAGGGAGGGAATTCCAGGATTTTGACCCAGCGGCTGCGAAGGAACGGCGATATATTTCCAAGTCAGGATGGTGAGTGGCTTGGAGGGGAACTTGCAGGTGGTGATGTTCCCATTTATCTGCTGCCCTTGTCCTTCTAGATGGAAGTGGTCGTGGGTTTGGAAGGTGCTGTCTAAGGATCTTTGGTGAATTGTTGCGGTGCATCTTGTAGATAGAACACACGCTGCTACTGAGCCTCAGCGGTGGAGGGAGTGGGTGTTTGTCCCACATGGCAGGTTGGTTAAGAAGGTTAAGGCTCATGGGATACAAGGAGAAGTGGCTAGATGGGTGGAGAACTGGCTTGGCCATAGGAGACAGAGGGTAGTGGTCGAAGGGTCTTTTTCCGGCTGGAGGTCTGTGACCAGTGGTGTTCCGCAGGGCTCTGTACTGGGACCTCTGCTATTTGTGATATATATAAATAATTTGGAAGAAGGTGTAACTGGTGTAATCAGCAAGTTTGCGGATGACACGAAGATGGCTGGAATTGCGGATAGCGAAGCGCATTGTCGGGCAATACAGCAGGATATAGATAGGCTGGAAAATTGGGCGGAGAGGTGGCAGATGGAGTTTAATCCAGATAAATGCGAAGTGATGCATTTTGGAAGAAATAATGTAGGGAGGAGTTATACAATAAATGGCAGAGTCATCAGGAGTACAGAAACACAGAGGGACCTAGGTGTGCAAGTCCACAAATCCTTGAAGGTGGCAACACAGGTGGAGAAGGTGGTGAAGAAGGCATATGGTATGCTTGCCTTTATAGGACGGGGTATAGAGTATAAAAGCTGGAGTCTGATGATGCAGTTGTATAGAACGCTGGTTAGGCCACATTTGGAGTACTGCGTTCAGTTCTGGTCACCGCACTACCAGAAGGACGTGGAGGCGTTAGAGAGAGTGCAGAGAAGGTTTACCAGGATGTTGCCTGGTATGGAGGGTCTTAGCTATGAGGAGAGATTGGGTAAACTGGGGTTGTTCTCCCTGGAAAGACGGAGAATGAGGGGAGATCTAATAGAGGTGTACAAGATTATGAAGGGTATAGATAGGGTGAACAGTGGGAAGCTTTTTCCCAGGTCGGAGGTGACGATCACGAGGGGTCACGGGCTCAAGCTGAGAGGGGCGAGGTATAACTCAGATATCAGAGGGACGTTTTTTACACAGAGGGTGGTGGGGGCCTGGAATGCGCTGCCAAGTAGGGTGGTGGAGGCAGGCACGCTGACATCGTTTAAGACTTACCTGGATAGTCACATGAGCAGCCTGGGAATGGAGGGATACAAACGATTGGTCTAGTTGGACCAAGGAGCGGCACAGGCTTGGAGGGCCGAAGGGCCTGTTTCCTGTGCTGTACTGTTCTTTGTTCTTTGTTCTTTGTAGATGTGGTGCCAATCAGGCGGGCTGCTTTGTCCTGGATGGTGGAACTGCTCCCATCCAGGCAAGTGGGGAGTATTCCATCACACTCCTGACTTGTGCCTTGTAGATGGTGGACAGGCTTTGGGGAGTCAGGAGGTGAGTTACTCGCTGCAGGATTCCCAGCCTCTGACCTGCTCTTGTAGCCACTGTGTTTATGTGGTGAGTCCAGTTGAGTTTCTGGTCAATGGTAACCACAAGGATGTTGACAGTGGGGGATTCAGTGATGGCAACACCATTGAATGTCAAAGGGCGATGGTTAGTGTCTCTTATTGGTGATGGTCATTGCCTGGCATTTGTGTGGCGTGAATGTTATTTGCCACTTGTCAGCCCAAACCTGGATATTGTCCAGATCTTGTTGCATTTGAACATGGACTGCTTCAGTATCTGAGGAGTCGCGAATAATGCTGAATGTTGTGCAATCATCGGCAAACATCCCCACTTCTGACCTTATGACAGAGGGAAGGTCACTGGTGAAGCAGCTGTAGATTGCTGGGCCTCGGACACTATCCTGAGGGACTCCTGCAGAGATGTCCTGGAGCTGAGATGACTGACTCTCCACAACCACAACCATCTTCCTATGTACCAGGTATGACTCCAACCAGCAGAGACTTTGCCCCTTGATACCCATTGATTCCAGTTTTGCTTCTTGATGCCACACTCGGTCGAATGTGGCTTTGATGTCGAGGGCTGTCGCACTCACCTCACATTTGGAATTCAGCTCTTTTGTCCATGTTTGAACCAATGGCTGTAATGAGGTCAGGAGCTGAATGACCCCGGCAAAACCCAAACTGGGTGTCACTGAGCAGGTGATTGCTGAGCAGGTGCTGCTTGATAGCGCTGTCGATGACCCCTTCCATCACTTTCCTGATGATCGAGAGTGGGCTGATTGGGTGGTAATTGGCTGGGTTGGATTTGTCCTGCTTTTTGTGTACAGGACATACCTGGGCAATTTTCCACATTGTTGGGTAGATGCCAGTGTTGTAACTGCACTGGAAGAGCTTGGCTAGGGGAGCAGCAAGTTCTGGAGCACAAGTCTTCCGTACTATTGCCGGAATGTTATCAGGGCCCATTGCCTTTGCAGTATCCAGTGCCTCCAACCGTTTCTTGATATCACGTGGAGTGAATCGAATTGGCTGGAGACTGGCACCTGAGATGCTGGGGACCACTGGAGGAGGCTGAGATGGATCATCCACTCGGCATTCTGGCTGAAGATTGCTGCAAACACTTTAGACTTATCATCTACCCCTCAGTGTCAAAGAAACAAACAAGGAAAATTACATCACAGGAACAGGCCCTTTGGCCCTCCAATCCTGCACCGACCATGCTGCCCGACTGAACTAAAACTCCCTACCCTTCCGGGGACCATATCCCTCCATTCCCATCCTATTCATGTATTTGTCCAGACACCCCTTAAAAGTCACTACCGTATCCGCTCCACTACCTCCCCGACAACGGGTTCCAGGCACCCACTACTCTGTGTAAAAAATCTGCCTCGTGCATCTCCTTTAAACCTTGCCCATCGCACCTTAAACCTGTGCCCCCTAGTAATTGACTCTTCCACCCTGGGAAAAAGCTTCTGACTATCCACTCTGTCCCGACCGACATTTACCCCCCATCAACATCACAACAATGGATTTTCTGGCCATTATGACACTGCTGTTTGTGGGAGCTTGCTGTGCACAAATTCACTGTCAAGTTTCCTAAATTACAATGATGTTGACACTTTGAAATAGCATCACGGCCAATGAAGTGGATTCAGATATCCAATATAAATGTAAGTCTTTCTTATTGGATGTTTGTGTGGTTTGAAAAACAAGTGATCCGGTTTATTCTGGACCGTAGCGCAGCGAGATTCCCGGCTGGGGGACAGTGATTCAAAAAACTAAATGGCAACTGTTGTCAGGAATGTTTTATTGTTCAATGTGTCATTGAAATAATACACAGGATCTGAGTGAAAACTAAATCCAGTTTCAGGTAGAAAGTGATTCATTTCTGACCTGTGACCTTGTGAAATGAGAGTCTAGATCCCAGCATTATCAAACAGCTCTTCACTTCCCAAGGTCCAAGGCACAGGGATCATATTCCCAAACACACACTGATCTGGAATTCTCAGCAACCCTCTTCCACCGCACGCACAAACTGCCGGAGATTCTCAGCTAACAGTTCCGGCTCCTCAAAGGCTGCAAAGTGGCCTCCACGGGACATGTAGGCAAAGGTTACAATCCTCTTATACTTCCGTCGAGCCCAGGTGAGAGGGACATGCGTCAACTCATTGGGAAAAGCGGCCAATCCAGTGGGAACATAGACCCCAATTCTGGAAGAGAAAAAGCAGATGTGGAAACCATCTGAAGATTCCCAGGAGAAAAGCACAAGATTCTGGCCCCAGCACAGCCTCAAGAACCAGGAGACAAACATCAGGAAACTCCCAACGATACAACATCATTATCACCACAAGCTGCACAGAAGCATTAGCAAATCAACTCTGCCACTGGGCAACCTGAGGGAGTCTCACAACAGATTACCAAAAATTTGGTCAAAGAGAAAGTTCAAACGAGGAAAATGAGGTAGAGGGGTTTAGGGAGGGAATTGTAGTTTCTTTTACTTTACCCTGTTCCAGTAAAACTGCCAGGACAGGTACAGCACGGGGTGAGATACAGAGTAAAGCTCCCTCGACACTGTCCCCCATCAAACACTAACCCCGTGCTGTACCTGTCCTGGGAGTGTTTGATGGGGACAGTGTAGAGGGAGCTTTACTCTGTATCTAACCCTGTGCTGTACCTGTCCTGGGAGTGTTTGATGGGGACAGTGTAGAGGGAGCTTTACTCTGTATCTAACCCCGTGCTGTCCCTGTCCTGGGAGTGTTTGATGGGGACAATGTAGAGGGAGCTTTACTCTGTATCTAACCCCGTGCTGTCCCTGTCCTGGGAGTGTTTGATGGGGACAGTGTAGAGGGAGCTTTACTCTGTATCTAACCCCGTGCTGTACCTGTCCTGGGAGTGTTTGATGGGGACAGTGTAGAGGGAGCTTTACTCTGTATCTAACCCTGTGCTGTACCTGTCCTGGGAGTGTTTGATGGGGACAGTGTAGAGGGAGCTTTACTCTGTATCTAACCCCGTGCTGTACCTGTCCTGGGAGTGTTTGATGAGGGACAGTGTAGAAGGAGCTTTACTCTGTATCTAACGCCGTGCTGTACCTGTCCTGGGAGATACAGAGTAAAGCTCCCTCGACACTGTCCCCATCAAACACTCCCAGGACAGGGACAGCACGGGGTTAGATACAGAGTAAAGCTCCCTCTACACTGTCCCCATCAAACACTCCCAGGACAGGTACAGAACGGGGTTAGATACAGAGTAAAGCTCCCTCTGCACTGTCCCCATCAAACACCCCCAGGACAGGTACAGCACGGGGTGAGATACAGAGTAAAGCTCCTTCGACACTGTCCCCCATCAAACACTCCCAGGACAGGTACAGCACGGGGTTAGATACAGAGTAAAGCTCCCTCTACACTGTCCGCATCAAACACTCCCAGGACAGGTACAGCACGGGGTTAGATACAGAGTAAAGCTCCTTCGACACTGTCCGCCATCAAACACTCCCAGGATAGATACAGCACGGGGTTAGATACAGAGTAAAGCTCCCTCTACACTGTCCCCATCAAACACTCCCAGGACAGGTACTGCACAGGGTGAGATACAGAGTAAAGCTCCTTCGACACTGTCCCCCATCAAACACTCCCAGGACAGGTACAGCACGGGGTTAGATACAGAGTAAAGTTCCCTCTACACTGTCCGCATCAAACACTCCCAGGACAGGTACTGCACGGGGTTAGATACAGAGTAAAGCTCCTTCGACACTGTCCCCCATCAAACACTCCCAGGACAGGTACAGCACGGGGTTAGATACAGAGTAAAGCTCCCTCTACACTGTCCCCATCAAACACTCCCAGGACAGGGACAGCACGGGGTTGGTTAGATACAGAGTAAAGGTCCCTCTACACTGTCCCCATCAAACACTCCCAGGACAGGTACAGCACGGGGTTAGATACAGAGTAAAGCTCCTTCGACACTGTCCCCATCAAACACTCCCAGGACAGGGACAGCACGGGGTTAGATACAGAGTAAAGCTCCCTCTACACTGTCCCCATCAAACACTCCCAGGACAGGTACAGCACGGGGTTAGATACAGAGTAAAGCTCCTTCGACACTGTCCCCATCAAACACTCCCAGGACAGGGACAGCACGGGGTTAGATACAGAGTAAAGCTCCCTCTACACTGTCCCCATCAAACACTCCCAGGACAGGGACAGCACGGGGTTAGATACAGAGTAAAGCTCCCTCTACACTGTCCCCATCATACACTCCCAGGACAGGTACAACACGGGGTTAGATACAGAGTAAAGTTCCCTCTACACTGTCCCCCATCAAACACTCCCAGGACAGGGACAGCACGGGGTTAGATACAGAGTAAAGCTCCCTCTACACTGTCCCCATCAAACACTCCCAGGACAGGTACAGCACGGGGTTAGATACAGAGTAAAGCTCACTCTACACTGTCCCCATCAAACACTCCCAGGACAGGTACAGCACGGGGTTAGGTACAGAGTAAAGCTCCCTCCACACTGTCCCCATCAAACACTCCCAGGACAGGTACAGCACGGGGTTAGATACAGAGTAAAGCTCCTTCGACACTGTCCCCATCAAACACTCCCAGGACAGGTACAACACGGGGTTAGATACAGAGTAAAGCTCCCTCTACACTGTCCCCATCAAACACTCCCAGGACAGGTACAGCACGGGGTTAGATACAGAGTAAAGCTCACTCTACACTGTCCCCATCAAACACTCCCAGGACAGGTACAGCACGGGATTAGATACAGAGTAAAGCTCCCTCTACACTGTCCCCATCAAACACTCCCAGGACAGGTACAACACGGGGTTAGATACAGAGTAAAGCTCCCTCTACACTGTCCCCATCAAACACTCCCAGGATAGATACAGCACGGGGTTAGATACAGAGTAAAGCTCCTTCGACACTGTCCCCATCAAACACTCCCAGGACAGGTACAACACGGGGTTAGATATAGAGTAAAGCTCCCTCTACACTGTCCCCATCAAACACTCCCAGGACAGGTACAGCACGGGGTTAGATACAGGGTAAAGCTCCCTCTACACTGTCCCCATCAAACACTCCCAGGACAGGTACAGCACGGGGTTAGATACAAAGTAAAGCTCCCTCTACACTGTCCACATCAAACACTCCCAGGACAGGTACAACACGGGGTTAGATACAGAGTAAAGCTCCCTCTACACTGTCCCCATCAAACACTCCCAGGACAGGGTACAGCACGGGGTTAGATACAGAGGTAAAGCTCCCTCTACACTGTCCCCATCAAACACTCCCAGGACAGGGTACAGCACGGGGTTAGATACAGAGTAAAGCTCCCTCTCCACTGTCCCCATCAAACACTCCCAGGACAGGTACAGCACGGGGTTAGATACAGAGTAAAGCTCCCTCTACACTGTCCCCATCAAACACTCCCAGGACAGGTACAGCACGGGGTTAGATACAGAGTAAAGCTCCCTCTACACTGTCCCCATCAAACACTCCCAGGACAGGTACAGCACGGGGTTAGATACAGAGTAAAGCTCCCTCTACACTGTCCCCATCAAACACTCCCAGGACAGGTACAGCACGGGACTAGATACAGAGTAAAGCTCCCTCTACACTGTCCCCATCAAACACTCCCAGGACAGGTACAGCACGGGGTTAGATACAGAGTAAAGCTCCCTCTACACTGTCCCCATCAAACACTCCCAGGACAGGTACAGCACGGGACTAGATACAGAGTAAAGCTCCCTCTACACTGTCCCCATCAAACACTCCCAGGACAGGAACAGCACGGGGTTAGATACAGAGTAAAGCTCCCTCTACACTGTCCCCATCAAACACTCCCAGGACAGGTACAGCACGGGACTAGATACAGAGTAAAGCTCCCTCTACACTGTCCCCATCAAACACTTCCAGGACAGGTACTGCACGGGGTTAGATACAGAGTAAAGCTCCCTCTACACTGTCCCCATCAAACACTCCCAGGACAGGTACAGCACGGGGTTAGATACAGAGTAAAGCTCCCTCTACACTGTCCCCATCAAACACTCCCAGGACAGGTACAGCACGGGGTTAGATACAGAGTAAAGCTCCCTCTACACTGTCCCCATCAAACACTCCCAGGACAGGTACAACACGGGGTTAGATACAGAGTAAAGCTCCCTCGACACTGTCCCCATCAAACACTCCCAGGACAGGTACAGCACGGGGTTAGATACAGAGTAAAGCTCCCTCGACACTGTCCCCATCAAACACTCCCAGGACAGGGACAGCACGGGGTTAGATACAGAGTAAAGCTCCCTCTACACTGTCCCCATCAAACACTCCCAGGACAGGTACAGCACGGGGTTAGATACAGAGTAAAGCTCCCTCTACACTGTCCCCATCAAACACTCCCAGGACAGGTACAGCACGGGGTTAGATACAGAGTAAAGCTCCTTCGACACTGTCCCTATCTCAGAACATACCCGACAGTTGCACGAATACAATATAGTTGTTAACAAGTTGTCCTTCACTATTCTTGTTTCTCCCTTTCAGACGGTCCCTGAGTTTTTCCGTCACCTGGGGTTAAGTATCGCACTAACCCATAGCATAAAATAGAGACACAGAAACTAGAAGCAGGAGGAGGACATTTCGCCCTTCGATTCTGCTCCATCATTCATTTTGATCATTGAAATGGTGGATTGGGGGATGGATGGGAGTGTCACTGAGCTGTTACCTGGTAGCACAGTGGTTAGCACTGCTGCCCTTACAGCACCAGGGACCCGGGTTCGATTCCCGGCTCGGGTCACTGTCTGTGTGCAGTTTGCACGTTCTCCCCGTGTCTGCGTTGGTTTCCTCCGGGTGCTCCGGTTTCCTCCCACAATCTGAAAGATGTGCTGGTTAGGGTGCATTGACAAGAAACAGGAGCCAAATGTGGCGACTAGGGGAATTTTACCGTAACTTCATTGCAGTATTAATGTAAGCCTACTTGTGACTAATAAATAGACTTTACTTTGATTTGATGTATAGACCTTGTCATTGGAACATCGGAACAGGAGGAGGCTATTGAGCCATCATGTCTGTTCCACTTAATGAGATCATGGCTGGTTTGTGTCTAACTCCATGTGTTAGGCTTTGGCCCATAATCCCTTTAATAGCTTTGCTCAACAAAAAATTCTCTCTCAGACTTAGCAACTAATCTAGTATCAAGTGGTGTTTGTGTGGAACAGTGTTCCAAACCTCTACCACCCGTATGTGTAGAAGTGCTTCCAAACTTCTCACCTGAACAGTCTGGCCCTCAGTTTTAGACTGTGCCCCCTTGTCCGAGAATCTCCAACCGGTGGAAATAGTTTATCTACACCCGGCCTTTCCTGTTAGTATTTTGAAGACTTTGAACAAATCGCTCCTTAACCTAAATTCTCGAGAAAATAGGTCTAATTTGTTAATCTCTCCTCATAGTCTAGATATCATTCTTGTAAACCTACAGTGCACTCTCAAGGCCAATGTATCCTTCCTGAGTGTGGTGCCCAGATCAGCTCACAGTGCTCTGAATGAGGGCTAACCAGGGTTCTGTATAGCTGCAGCAAAACCTCTGCGTCCTTGTTCTCTAGTCCTCTCCATTATAAAGGCCAGCATTTCATTAGTCTTCTTGATTATTTTAAAGATCTATGCACACCATCACCTAGGTCTCATTGGACATCCGCTTATTTAACTTCATGCCATCTAGAAAGTACTCTGATGTATCCTTTTTCATTCCAAAATGAATAACCTCACACTACCATTAAAATCCATCTGCCACAGTTTTGCCCATTTACCTAATCTATCAATGTCCCTTTTATTTTATGCTATCATCTACACCGTCCAGAATGCTGCCTAACTCATGACTTTCTATGGCCATTATCCAAATTGTTAATAAAGAACGTGAATAATTGAGGCCCCGAGACAGATCCTTGTGGGACACCACCAGTCCCATCCCGCCAATCTGAGTACCTCGCCATTATCCCCACATTCTGTCGCCTGCCCCACATACTGTGGCCATGCTGCAGGAATCACATCACTCACTTGGCATCAATCCGGTTCCAGACATTCCGCCCCAGGTTCTCTTTGTATAAACGCATAGAGGAGGTAATGGAGCCCGTCACCCAGTAGATCATCACATTGGTTAGAAGCTCATCCAGCGAGAATTTTCTGGGCAGGGGTGAAAGGTCAGAAAGATAAAAATAGTCCAGTCCATATCAATGGATAACCTTGCTGAGGGGTCATTAACAGTGGTTAGCACTGCTGTCCCACAGCAACAGAGACCTGGGTTCAATCCCCGGCTTGGGTCACTGTGTGGCGTTTGCATGTTCTCCCCGTGTCTGCGTGGGTTTCCTCCCACAATCCGGTTAGCTGCATTGGCCATGCTAAATTCTCCCTCAGTGTACCCGAACAGGTGCCAGAGTGTGGCGACTAGGGGATTTCACAGAAATTTCATTGCAGTGTTAATGTAAGCCTACTTGTGACAATAATAAATAAATTTGGGTAACCTCAGTGTAACAGTACAGAGAGGATTAAGTGATTAGTTGGGAGATCTGAATTGAAAACTTATCCGACTGGAATACTTAAGGGGAAAATATCTGGGAAAAGGTTTAAGTATTCCAATCGGATAACAGATTTTAATTCAGATCTGCAACCAGTCACTTAATCCTCTCTCTGTATTGTTACACTGAGGTTAGCTAAATTTATTTATTAATGTCACAAGTAGGCTCACAATACCACTGCGATTAAGTTATTGTTGAAAATCTCCTAGTCGCCACACTCTGGCATCTGTGGGAGGAAACCGGAGCACCCGGAGGAAACCCATGCAGACACGGGGAGAACGTGCAAACTCCACACACACAGTGACCCGAGCTGGGGATTGAATCTGAGTCCCTGCGCTATGAGACAGCAGTGCTAACCACTGTGCTACCGTGCTGCCGCCATGCTTTGAAAAGGTGGGGTTGTTCTCCTTGGAGCAAAGCGAGTGAGTGGGGAAGAGGGGATTTGATCAAGGTACACAAGATTATCGCAGGTTTAGATAAACTAGGCAAAGAAAAGCTGGTCCCATTGGCTGATGGTACAAGGACTTGGGAACATAGATGAAAGATTTTGGATAAGAGATGCAGGGGGAATGTGAGGAACATTCGCTCTTACACAGTGAGTGATAATGACCTCCAACTTGCTGCCTACAAGATTGGTACAAGTGGAGACAAAAGCAGCTTGGGATGGCCGATTGAGAGACATTTTCTTCTCTCCTCACTGTTCAAGACCCCAGACACAAAGGCCATTGAGCCCATTGAGTTTGTACTGTCTGCAGAGGCCCACTCTATGCATCTATCAAGCAGCTTCCATCCGAGATCTGACTTGTCCAGTGATAACATTTGCTGAGATTCACACATATAATGGTGCTAGTGTTTCACTCAGTCTGGAGACTGTATGTGAAACCAGTGCAGAGAAGAAACACAAACCTTGAGCGGGAATAGGCTATTTGGCCCATGGAGCCTGCTCCAGCATTCAATAAGATTATGGTTGATCCATGATCTCAAGCCATATACCATCTCCCTCTCTCCCCATAAGTGGCACTTCATAGTTTGTTTTCATGCTTTTGCTGTATTCCAGAGCTGCCCTTTATTCTACTATTAACACCTACCCTGGATAATGCTTTGTCGTTTTACTGCCACTCCCTTTAGTATTTAATCATTACCTTTCTAACCTATGGCCTCATTTTCCTTTTGACCCTCCCCCACTTCTTCAGCAGGATAAAACTTGTCACCTTTCCACCTTCACTTCTGAAGATCATCTTGAAATGTTAACTCTGTTTTCTCTCTCGGCACAGATGCTACCAGATTTCCTGAGCAATTCCAGCACTTTGTCTTAATTTCACAGCTCCAGCATCCACAGTATATTGCTTTAATTGCAGTTGTATAAACATTATTAATATTTAAGAATTTTAGCTTGAGCTCTTAATGATCTATTTGTAATCTTTCACTGAACCTTCGTTATTTCCCAATCTCACTCCCAGTAATTTGGTAGACAAAACACTAACCGATGTGGGGTTGTTAAAATCCTACTGTGGCTGGACTGAGATTGGTTAATCCAGCACAGAGTTGTTCCTGGGATCTTGCTGTTCTCTGTAACTCAGCACCATTCCAGGCAGTTCACTGAGCCACTTGGAAAACTCCATCTTGTGTTAGTCGGATATATATTTGCTTGTCATTTATTATCTTTAGTTCAAATATGTGGAATGTCACCTCCCCAAGAAGCTCCGGAGAGAGAGAGATCAGAGCTGTGAATATAGAAATCTCCCACCTGGTGAGTCCTCCGTCTGCAAGATCCCGGAAATCCTTGTTGGTCCAGGTTGAAAACTTCTCCAGTATGTAAGCAGCCAACCCCACAGGGGAGTCATTCAGAGCACAGCCTGGTAAACACACACAGTGAGGATAATATTACAGCTTACTGTCCTCAGTATAAACCCCTGAACTTGATTAGATTCCAGTTTCCAAACCCGCAACCTCTACCACCTAGAAGGACAAGGATAGCAGATACTTGGGAACACAGCGGAAAAGTGTGAGGTGATTCACTTTGGAAGGAGTAACAGGAATACAGAGTACTGGGCTAATGGTAAGATACTTGGTAGTGTGGATGAACAGAGGGATCTGGGTGTCCATGTGCATAGATCCCTGAAAGTTGGCACCCAGGTTGATAGGGTTGTTAAGAAGGCGTACGGTGTGTTAGCTTTTATTGGTAGAGGGATTGAGTTTCGGAGCCAGGAGGTCATGCTGCAACTGTACAAAACTCTGGTGCGGCCACATTTGGAGTATTGCGTACAGTTCTGGTCGCCGCATTATAGGAAAGATGTGGAAGTGTTGGAAAGGGTGCAGAGGAGATTTACCAGGATGTTGCCTGGTATGGTGGGAAAATCGTATGAGGAAAGGCTGAGGGGCTTGAGGTTGTTTTCGTTAGAGAGAAGAAGGTTAAGAGATGACTTAATAGAGGCATACAAGATGATCAGAGGATTAGAGAGGGTGGATAGTGAGAGCCTTTTTCCTCGGATGGTGTTGGCTAGCACGAGGGGACATAGCTTTAAATTGAGGGGTGAGAGATATAGGACAGATGTTAGAGGTAGGTTCTTTACTCAGAGAGTAGTGAGGGCGTGGAATGCCCTGCCTGCAGCAGTGGTGGACTCGTCAACGTTGAGAGCGTTCAAGTGGTTATTGGATAAACATATGGATGATATTGGAATAGTGTAGATTAGAGGGGCTTTAGATTGGTTCCACTGGTCAGCCCAACATCGAGGGCCGAAGGGCCTGTACTGCGCTGTTATGTTCTATGTTCACAGCGACCTGCAAGTTCCCCTCCAAACCACCCAGCATTCTGTTCTGATCCCTGCTGGTGTTAGAAGTGGACAGGAGGATCCCAGAATGGAAATCTGGTTCCAAGGGTCAGAAGTTAGTTTTTGTTTTATCAAACATGGAGGACACAGAGTCACATGACCACTTCAAAAAATAACATTTAGAATCATAGAGTCCCTATAGTGCAGAAAGAGGCCATTCGGCCCAACGAGTCTGCACTGACCACAATCCCACCCTGGCCCTATCCCTGTAACCCCATGTATTTACCCTGTTAATCCCCCTGACACAATGGGGCAATTTAGCATAGCCAGTCAATCTTTGGCGTGTGGGAGGAAACTGGAGCACCTGGAGAAAACCCATGCAGACATGGGGAGAATGTGCAGACTCCACACAGACAGTGACCTGAGGCTGGCCAGCGTACTGCCAATAATATACAGAATGCTGAAGCAAGCACATATACTAAATGTTTATTCAACATTTTTTACAAATGGAGTATAACACTTTTAGCTGAACACTTATACAGATTTAAGATGGTGATAAAATACGTTAAAACAATAATCGTCTCATCAGCACACAAAGTGAATATTTGTGGATTTCTCACCAGAATCCCCACTCCAGATAATTGTCATATGAGATGATCTGAACTCCACTCCCAGAAATATGCTTTAAATTCTTATTTTACATCAAAACATTCACTTAGAAATCTGCATTCCAAAATCTGGTTCACATTTTCCAAGTGTTCTATTGGGCCAGAGTCTCCACTCCACTTTTAGCAGTGATTCCATACCAGGATTTTGAACCTACTGTGACTTCCGCTGCCTTAACAATTACACTGTTACACCACTTTAATCACTATGTTACAATTCATTCACAGATAGGTCAAATGTTTTATTACTGCCTTTTCTAGTACTTCTCACCAATCAATCTCCTCTTTGTCTGGTTTTCTGAAACAAAAGTCTGATCTCTGATCACTGAGTTTCAGATGTTCTGAAATCTTTTTGTTGCAGCTCTCCGGATCTCTGGACCTTCTACTAGAATCATAGAATCCATGGCACAAAGACAAGGCCTTCGGCCCAAACTGGTCCATGCCAACCAAAAAGCCCATCTAAGCTAACCCCATTTGCCAGCATTTGGCCCATGTCCCTCTAAACCTTTCCTATCATGTATCTGTCCAAATGCCTTTTAAATGTTGTCAGTGTCCCTGCCTCAACCACTTCCTCCGGCAGCTCATTCCACACACGCACCACCCTCTGTGTAAAAAAGCTGCTCCTCAGGTTCCCATTAATTCTTTCCCCTCTTAACCCTACGCCCTCTAGTTTTCAATTCCCCAACCCTGGGAAAAAGAATTCACCCTCTCCACGCCTCTCATGATCTTATACACCTCTATAAGATCACCACTCAGTCTCCTACGCTCCAAAGAATAAAGTTCTAGCCTGTCCAATCTCTCCCTATAACTCAGTCCCTTGAGTCCTGGCAACATCCTTGTCAATCTCTTCTGCACTGTCTCCAGTTTAATAACATCTTTCCTATAGCAAGGTGACCAAAACTGAACACAATATTCCAGGTGCGGCCTCACCAACGTCCTGTACAACTGCAACGTAACTTCCCAGCTTCTATACTCAATTCCCTGACTGATGAAGGTCAGTTTCCTTCTAGTTTTCTCTGTGGAACTCTAGCCCAGACGAGATTACTCCAGTAAGGCTCCAGCTTCAAGCTGCCCTGAGACCCATCCTCTCTCTAGTCTCCAAACCAACTGACTTGTTTTGCTACAGAATTTAAGACGAAGGAAGCCATCTGCTCCTCCAACAGGTTGCGAGGCAATTATCTGTCGTCTGCATTCTGAAACTCGAAACACAATCAAGTCTCAGTTGGATATTGAAATGAAACCTCCTCGCAGGCAAACATACTTTGCTCAGTCTGAAAACTTATTCACAGCTTCCTTACCAGCACAGAACCATTAAATTAAACCTACCTAAACTATACTTTATTTCTAATGTTTACCCAGACAAATATAAATCCCTGAAAACTAATGCTGTTTTCCTGACCATCCTGATTTGGAAAAATATCACCGTTCTTTCAGTATGGCTCATTGGTCAAAGGCAGTCCCTATGCGTTGTGGGTGTACCCAAACCACGGACTGCAGTGGTTCAAGAAAGCAGCTCACCATCACCTTCTATAGGCGATAAATGCTGGCCAGCCAGTGATGCCCACATCCCATGGAATGATAAAAAGCTTCTTATTCATTACAGAGTAGCTGTTATCCTAGATTTAAATTTCCTAAACCCTTCAACTAGATTTCAGCCTGTAACTCACTCCCAGCTATTCTTATTCTATATATTAATGTTCAGAGACCTTCAATTCAATGTTGGCTGGTCTTCAATGTGTCTCACACACCTACCTGCAGTGTCCGGTTTAGTTCCCTGAATGTGCATGTAGCCTGATTCCTTCAGCAAATCATAGACATTCTTATTAACAAACGGATACAAGCGCTCAATATCAGTCTGTGTGAATCCCACCAGCGAAGGCAAATACTTCCCAATAAAGAGGGAGGGAATGATGTTCATTCCCACTCTGGAAACTGGGAAGAAATTCAAGTGGATTCCTTTAACGTTCCTGTAAGGGGAGAGGCAGACAAAGAACAAAGAAAATTACAGCACAGGAACAGGTCCTTCGGCCCTCCAAGCCTGCACCGACCATGCTGCCCGTCTGAACTAAAACCCCCTACCCTTCCGGGGACCATATCCCTCTATTCCCATCCTATTCATGTACTTGTCAAAACGCCCCTTAAAACTCACTATCGTATCCGCTTCCACTACCTCCCCCGGCAGCAAGTTCCAGGCACCCACCACCCTCTGTGTAAAAAACACTTGCCTCGTACATCTCCTTTAAACCTTGCCCCTCGCACCTTAAACCTGTGCCCCCGAGTAATTGACTCTTCCACCCTGGGAAAAAGCTTCTGACTATCCACTCTGTCCATGCCCCTCATAATCTTGTAGACTTCTATCAGGTCTCCCCTCAACCTCCGTCGTTCCAGTGAGAACAAACCAAGTTTCTCCAACCTCTCCTCATAGCTAATGCCCTCCATACCAGGCAACATCCTGGTAAATCTTTTCTGTACCCTCTCCAAAGCCTCCACGTCCTCCTGGTAGTGTGGCGACCAGAATTGAACACTATATTCCAAGTGCGGCCTAACTAAGGTTCTATAAAGCTGCAACATGACTTGCCAATTTTTAAACTCAATGTCCCGGCTGATGAAGGCAAGCATGCTGTATCCCTTCTTGACTACCTTCTCCACCTGCATTGCCACTTTCAGTGACCCGTGTACCTGTACACCCAGATCCCTCTGCCTATCAATACTCTTAAGGGTTCTGCCATTTACTGTATATTTCCTATCTGTATTAGACCTTCCAAAATGCATTACCTCACATTTGTCCGGATTAAACTCCATCTGCCATCTCTCCGCCCAAGTCTCCAACTGATCTATATCCTGCTGTATCCTCTTATGGTCCTCATCGCTATCCACAAATCCACCAACCTTTGTGTTGTCCACAAACTTACGACTCAAACCAGTTACATTTTCCTCCAAATCATTTATATATATTACGAACAGCAAAGGTCCCAGCACTGATCCCTGAGGAACACCACTTGTCACAGCCCTCCATTCAGAAACGCAATGTCACTGTTAATAAGCACAGAACATTGGACACACAACACATCCAGCACCATCAACCAGTACTGGAAACCGTCTACCGCCCCGGGCACCCTCTACCGCCCCGGGCACCCTCTACCGCCCCGGGCACCCTCTACCGCCCCGGGCACCCTCTACCGCCCCGGGCACCCTCTACCGCCCCGGGAACCCTCTACCGCCCCGGGCACCCTCTACCGCCCCGGGCACCCTCTACCGCCCCGGGAACCGTCTACCGCCCCGGGAACCCTCTACCGCCCCGGGCACCCTCTACCGCCCCGGGCACCCTCTACCACCCCGGGCACCCTCTACCGCCCCGGGCACCCTCTACTGCCCCGGGAACCGTCTACCGCCCCGGGAACCCTCTACCGCCCCGGGAACCCTCTACCGCCCCGGGCACCCTCTACCGCCCCGGGAACCCTCTACCGCCCCGGGCACCCTCTACCGCCCCGGGCACCCTCTACCGCCCCGGGCACCCTCTACCGCCCCGGGCACCCTCTACCGCCCCGGGCACCCTCTACCGCCCCGGGCACCCTCTACTGCCCCGGGAACCCTCTACCGCCCCGGGCACCCTCTACCGCCCCGGGAACCCTCTACCGCCCCGGGCACCCTCTACTGCCCCGGGCACCCTCTACCGCCCCGGGCACCCTCTACTGCCCCGGGCACCCTCTACCGCCCCGGGCACCCTCTACTGCCCCGGGCACCCTCTACCGCCCCGGGCACCCTCTACCGCCCCGGGCACCCTCTACCGCCCCGGGCACCCTCTATCCAGTGAAGAGCACCCACACCCACCCCAGGGACAGCCTTTAGCCAGCCCAGGCTAGCCACTGCCCACACAGGCACAGTGTCCACCCTCCTCAATGCCAATGATCCATTACACTTTCCACAGGGCAGAATGTCCGAGCTCAAAAGCCCTTCAACTCCTGCCCCATCCTTAGCCCCAATTTCCTCTCCATACCCTCCCCACCAGAGTACGCCCATTACACAAGCTGGTTTCAGCTCCCTCTGCCAACGCTTCACTCAGTTCACACTACCCTCTCCCACCCACTCAACCCCTCCCTAACCTCACCCCTTCCCTCCCTAACGTCACCCCACACTTTCTGTTCCTCTTCCCCCTTCCCCTCCTCCCCACACTCTCCAACCCCACACAGGCGTCTTCCAATGATTTCCTTCCCAAACCCTGTTCCAGCACCCACCCTTACCCCACCCTGAATTCCTCCCCCCCCCCCACCCACCACCTCCTTCTCCATCCACCTCCTCCCTCTCCACCCATTCTTCACTCAGAGAGTAGTAAGGGCGTGGAATGCCCTGCCTGCAGCAGTAGTGGAATCGCCAACATTAAGAGCATTCAAGTGGTTATTGGATAAACATATGGATGATATTGGAATAGTGTAGATTAGATGGGCTTTAGATTGGTACCACTGGTTTGCGCAACATTGAGGGCCGAAGGGCCTGTACTGCGCTGTAATGTTCTATGTTCTATCTCCTCCATCCCCACCCACCTTTCCCCCTCAGGCACCTTCTGCCCCACCCACCTTCCCCCTCACCCACCTTCCCCCTCACCCACCTTCCCCCTCACCCACCTTCCCCCTCCACCCACCTTCCCCCTCCACCCACCTTCCCCCCCCACCCACCTTCCAGCCCCACCACCTTCCCCCCCACCCACCTTCCCCCCCACCCACCTTCCAGCCCCACCCACCTTCCAGCCCCACCCACCTTCCCCCCCCCACCCACCTTCCAGCCCCACCCACCTTCCCCCCCCACCCACCTTCCACCCCCACCCACCTTCCAGCCCCACCCACCTTCCAGCCCCACCCACCTTCCAGCCCCACCCACCTTCCACCCCCACCCACCTTCCAGCCCCACCCACCATCCCCCCCCCCCCCCCCCCCACCACCCACCTTCCCCCCCACCCTCCCCCTCGATGATGGGTATTTCTTTATTAATTGAAGACTCACTGTGGCTTCATCTGCGCCATGTTAGTGGAGATCACGCCTCCCCAATCTCCCCCTTGTACATAGAACTGATCAAAGCGCAGGCGCTGCATTAGTTTGCAAAACACACGGGCGGCTGCGATGGAATCAAAACCTGCAAACAGAATACGTCACAAGATTTAATATCTTTCTCATTAAAGTCATCCCATTCCAAAAAAAACAAAGGCACCCAGTCGACCCCGACCCGACCCTCACCCCAACCCAACCTTACAATCCAACTCCATCAGCACAGAAACAGGATCTACAGGCTAATAATCTACCTGTCGAGCCACCTTGTGCAGTCACCCCCTGTGGTTATCAAGACCTGAAGTGGGACTTGAACCCAGAACTTCTAGGCAAGAGACAGGGACATTACTGCTGCATCACAACACCTCCAACTAATCTGTATCGGTGTTAATATATCACCCAGCACCACAAACTCTTTGTGCAGTAGCCTTTCCTGTCTCACCTCCTTGAAGCCTTTTGGACGTCCAAATACATTATATCTACTGGTTCCCCTTTATCCATCCGGCTTATTACATCCTCAGAGAACTTTGTGAAATTTGTTGAACACGATTTCCCTTCTACGAAACCACGTTGACTCTGCCTGATTTCATTATTACTGTTGAAATGTTTACTACCCCCTTAGTAATAGATTCGAGCATTTTCCCAAAGAGAGATGTTAAACTACCTGGCCAAACCTTTCCTGAATGGAGATTTTATATTTGTGGTTTTCCAACCCGCTGGAACCTTTCCAAACCCTGGGGTATTTTTGAAGGTGGAACGGACTCGAGCAGCAAAAAGGCCATCTCCTGTTCCTATGTTTCAATGTAACCTGGGATAGAGTCCGAGTATATTCCAACCAACTTAGTCTTACTTCAGTGGTTGGTAAGTTGGTGGAAAAGGTCCTTAGGGATGGGATTTACGACCATTTAGAAAGATGCGGATTAATCCGGGATAGTCAGCACGGATTCGTGAAGGGCAAGTCGTGCCTCACAAATTTGATAGAATCTTTTGAGGAGGTAACTAAGTGTGTTGATGAAGGTAGGGCAGTTGATGTCATATACATGGATTTTAGTAAGGCATTTGATAAGGTCCCCCATGGTCGGCTTATGAAGAAAGTAAGGATGTGTGGGATAGAGGGAAAGTTGGCCGATTGGATAGGTAACTGGCTATCTAACAGAAGACAGAGGGTGGTGGTGGATGGAAAATTTTCGGACTGGAAACCGGTTACCAGCGGAGTGCCACAGGGATCAGTGCTTGGTCCTCTGCTATTTGTAATTTTTATAAATGACTTGGAAGAGGGGGCTGAAGGGTGGATCAGTAAATTTGCTGATGACACCAAGATTGGTGGAGTAGCGGATGAGGTGGAGGGCTGTTGTAGGCTGCAAAGAGACATTGATAGGATGCAGAGCTGGGCCGAAAAATGGCAAATGGAGTTTAACCCTGACAAATGCGAGGTGATTCATTTTGGTCGGACAAATTTAAATGTGGATTCCAGGGTCAAAGGTAGGGTTCTGAAGAATGTGGAGGAACAGAGAGATCTTGGGGTTCATATCCATAGATCTCTGAAGGTTGCCACTCTAGTGGATAGAGCCGTGAAGAAGGCCTATAGTGTGTTAGCGTTTATTAACAGGGGGTTGGAGTTTAAGAGCCGTGGGGTTATGCTGCAACTGTACAGGACCTTGGTGAGACCACATTTGGAATATTGTGTGCAGTTCTGGTCACCTCACTATAAGAAGGATGTGGAAGCGCTGGAAAGAGTGCAGAGGAGATTTACCAGGATGCTGCCTGGTTTGGAGGGTAGGTCTTATGAGGAAAGGTTGCGGGAGCTTGGGCTGTTCTCTCTGGAGTGGAGGAGGCTGAGGGTAGACTTAATAGAGGTTTATAAGATGATGAGGGGGATAGATAGAGTGAACGTTCAAAGACTATTTCCTCGGGTGGATGGAGCTATTACAAGGGGGCATAACTATAGGGTTCATGGTGGGAGATATCGGAAGGATGTCCGAGGTAGGTTCTTTACGCAGAGAGTGGTTGGGGTGTGGAATGGACTGCCTGCCGTGATAGTGGAGTCAGACACTTTAGGAACATTTAAGCGGTTATTGGATAGGCACATGGAGCACACCAGGATGATAGGGAGTGGGATAGCTTGATCTTGGTTTCAGATAAAGCTCGGCACAACGTCGTGGGCCGAAGGGCCTGTTCTGTGCTGTACTGTTCTATGTTCTAACTCCTCAACTGATCCTCAGACTCTGCTTCCTGTACCTACATTCCAGCATGGAATCCTGACCCAGTGGGAATGGAATAAAGCAGAGGAAGGAATTCACCTGTGGAGCACTGATGAAAGCTGGACAGGTATTCTTTCGCCCCCCTTTGCCTCATCACCCCCGCCCCGCCCCGGAGGGAGAAGGGCCAACACACACCTTGTTTGCAGGGTGCCTCCGAGAAGCCGTAGCCTGGGATGGATGGACAGACAACCTCAAAGGCTTGCTGCCCGCTCAGGCCGTGATTGGCTGGATCAGTCAGCTGAGGGATGATCTTGTAGAACTCGAAAAAGGATCCTGGCCAACCGTGGATCATCATGAGTGGCAGCGCGGTCCGGCCTGGCGGCTGGGAGGGAGGTTTCACATGGACAAAATGGATAGAAATTCCTGGCAAACCAAGCAAAGCATGAGGTTAAAGGTCAACAGCTCACTGCAACAACAACTTGTATTTATGCAACTCTCAGTTCTAATCACGTGTTTCCCACACTCCCTTATCCCAGAATCACCAACAAGTCCTTTCCCACACTCCCTTATCCCAGAATCACTAACAAGTCCTTTCCCACACTCCCTTATCCCAGAATCACTAACAAGTCCTTTCCCACACTCCCTTATCCCGGAATTGCCAACAAGCTCTACCCCCCACTGGTGACACGGGAACGGTGCTGGGTTTATCCCACAGTCTGTGGTGTTACGGGAACGGTGCAGACTGTGGGATAAACCCAGCACCGTTCCCGTATCACCACAGACTGCGGGATAAACCCAGCACCGTTCCCGTATCCCCACAGACTGTGGGATAAACCCAGCACCGTTCCCGTATCACCACAGACTGTGGGATAAACCCAGCACCGTTCCCGTAACACCACAGACTGTGGGATAAACCCAGCACCGTTCCCGTATCCCCACAGACTGTGGGATAAACCCAGCACCGTTCCCGTAACACCACAGACTGTGGGATAAACCCAGCACCGTTCCCGTATCACCACAGACTGTGGGATAAACCCAGCACCGTTCCCGTATCCCCACAGACTCCGGGATAAACCCAGCACCGTTCCCGTATCCCCACAGACTCCGGGATAAACCCAGCACCGTTCCCGTATCCCCACAGACTGTGGGATAAACCCACCTTCAATTCTGGTTCTGAACTGTGGGAATCGGTTTAGAAACTCCAGTTGTTTTTTCCAGTCATAATCCTTCCTCCAATAAGACACCACCTTCTTGAGGTAGCTGGAGTTAAAGCCATAGTGAAAGCGGCTGTGCTCCAGCGCCGAGCAGAAGCGAGCGTTGTCAAGGCGATAGTGCAAGTCCTGAAAGATTCAACATCGAACAGTGAGGCATCAGATCTGCCAGAGACCCTCACAGAGATCAGTACCAACAATCAGAACAACCCACAGCTGCGAATGGAGCGGGGGGAGGGGGGGGGCGGGGGCGGGGGAGAGTGGGGGGGGGGGGGGGGGGGTGGGGAGAGTGGGGGGAGTGGGGTGGGTGGGGAGGGTGGGGGAGAGGGGGTTGGGGAGGGGGGGACGGGGGGAGAGGTGTTGGGGGGGGAGAGGTGTTGGGGGGGGAGAGGTGTTGGGGGGGGAGGTGTTGGGGGGGCTTGGTGGGGGTGTGGTGTGGGGTGGGGTGGGTTCAGGGAGAGAGGGCCCTGTCCCTCTGTCTGTGAGCAGTTTTATTGCGGGCGCTGTGACCAGGCAGTGAGTGCTGTGTCAGTGTTTCAGCTCTCCGGCCAGTTCTGTTCCTGCCCCTGCTCCTGCCCCTGCTCCTGCCCCTGCTCCTGCCCCTGTTCCTGCCCCTGTTCCTGCCCCTGCCCCTGCCCCTGTTCCTGCCCCTGTTCCTGCCCCTGTTCCTGCCCCTGTTCCTGCCCCTGCCCCTGTTCCTGCCCCTGCCCCTGCCCCTGTCCCTGCTCCTGCCCCTGCCCCTGTTCCTGCCCCTGCCCCTGTTCCTGCCCCTGCCCCTGCCCCTGTCCCTGCTCCTGCCCCTGTTCCTGCCCCTTTTCCTGCCCCTGCCCCTGTTCCTGCCCCTGTTCCTGCCCCTGCCCCTGTTCCTGCCCCTGCCCCTGTTCCTGCCCCTGCCCCTGTCCCTGCCCCTGCCCCTGTTCCTGCCCCTGCCCCTGTTCCTGCCCCTGCCCCTTTTCCTGCCCCTGCCCCTGCTCCTGCTCCTGTTCCTGCCCCTGCCCCTGCCCCTCTTCCTGCCCCTGCCCCTGTTCCTGCCCCTGCCCCTGCCCCTGCCCCTGCCCCTGTTCCTGCCTCTGCCCCTGCCCCTGCCCCTGCTCCTGCCCCTGCCCCTGCCCCTGCCCCTGCCCCTGTTCCTGCCCCTGCCCCTGCCCCTGCCCCTGCTCCCGCCCCTGCTCCTGCCCCTGCCCCTGCTCCTGCCCCTGTTCCTGCTCCTGTTCCTGCCCCTGCTCCTGCCCCTGCTCCTGCCCCTGCCCCTGTTCCTGCTCCTGCTCCTGCCCCTGCCCCTGTTCCTGCTCCTGCTCCTGCCCCTTTTCCTGTTCCTGTTCCTGCTCCTGCTCCTGCCCCTGCCCCTGCCCCTGTTCCTGCCCCTGCCCCTGTTCCTGCCCCTGCCCCTGCCCCTGTTCCTGCCCCTGTTCCTGCCCCTGCCCCTGCCCCTGTTCCTGCCCCTGTTCCTGCCCCTGCCCCTGCTCCTGCCCCTGCTCCTGCTCCTGCCCCTGCCCCTGTTCCTGCTCCTGTTCCTGCCCCTGTTCCTGCCCCTGCCCCTGCCCCTGTTCCTGCCCCTGTTCCTGCCCCTGCCCCTGCTCCTGCCCCTGCCCCTGTTCCTGCCCCTGCCCCTGCCCCTGTTCCTGCTCCTGCCCCTGCCCCTGTTCCTGCCCCTGCTCCTGTTCCTGCTCCTGCCCCTGCCCCTGTTCCTGCCCCTGCTCCTGCTCCTGCTCCTGTTCCTGCCCCTGTTCCTGCCCCTGCCCCTGTTCCTGTCCCTGCCCCTGCCCCTGCCCCTGCCCCTGCCCCTGTTCCTGTCCCTGCCCCTGCCCCTGCCCCTGTTCCTGCCCCTGCCCCTGCCCCTGTTCCTGCCCCTTTTCCTGTTCCTGTTCCTGCTCCTGCCCCTGCCCCTGCCCCTGCCCCTGCCCCTGCCCCTGCTCCTGCTCCTGTTCCTGCCCCTGTTCCTGCTCCTGTTCCTGCCCCTGTTCCTGCCCCTGCCCCTGTTCCTGCCCCTGCCCCTGCCCCTGCCCCTGTTCCTGTTCCTGCCCCTGCCCCTGCCCCTGCTCCTGTTCCTGCCCCTGCCCCTGCCCCTGCCCCTGCTCCTGCTCCTGCTCCTGTTCCTGTTCCTGTTCCTGCCCCTGCCCCTGTTCCTGCCCCTGCCCCTGTTCCTGCCCCTGCCCCTGCCCCTGTTCCTGCCCCTGCCCCTGTTCCTGTCCCTGCCCCTGCCCCTGCCCCTGCCCCTGTTCCTGTTCCTGCCCCTGCTCCTGCCCCTGTTCCTGCTCCTGTTCCTGCCCCTGTTCCTGCCCCTGTTCCTGCCCCTGCCCCTGCCCCTGCCCCTGCCCCTGCTCCTGCCCCTGCCCCTGTCCCTGCCCCTGCCCCTGCCCCTGTCCCTGCCCCTGCCCCTGCTCCTGTTCCTGTTCCTGCCCCTGCTCCTGCCCCTGTTCCTGCTCCTGTTCCTGCCCCTGTTCCTGCTCCTGCTCCTGCTCCTGCCTCTGCCCCTGTTCCTGCCCCTGCCCCTGCCCCTGCCCCTGCTCCTGCTCCTGCCCCTGCTCCTGCTCCTGCCCCTGCCCCTGCCCCTGCTCCTGCCTCTGCCCCTGTTCCTGCTCCTGCCCCTGCCCCTGTTCCTGCCCCTGCTCCTGCCCCTGTTCCTGCTCCTGTTCCTGCCCCTGTTCCTGCCCCTGCCCCTGCCCCTGCCTCTGCCCCTGCCCCTGCCCCTGCCCCTGCCCCTGTCCCTGCCCCTGCCCCTGCCCCTGCTCCTGCCCCTGCCCCTGCCCCTGTCCCTGCCCCTGTCCCTGCCCCTGCCCCTGCCCCTGCCCCTGCTCCTGCCCCTGCCCCTGCCCCTGCCCCTGCCCCTGCCCCTGCTCCTGCCCCTGCCCCTGTCCCTGCCCCTGTTCCTGCTCCTGCCCCTGCTCCTGCCTCTGCCCCTGTTCCTGCTCCTGCCCCTGTTCCTGCCCCTGCCCCTGCCCCTCTTCCTGCCCCTGTTCCTGCCCCTGCCCCTGTTCCTGCCCCTGTTCCTGCCCCTGTTCCTGCCCCTGCCCCTGCTCCTGCCCCTGCTCCCGCCCCTGCTCCTGCCCCTGTTCCTGCCCCTGCCCCTGTTCCTGCCCCTGCCCCTGTTCCTGCCCCTGCCCCTGCCCCTGTTCCTGCCCCTGTTCCTGCCCCTGTTCCTGCCCCTGTTCCTGCCCCTGCCCCTGTTCCTGCTCCTGTTCCTGCCCCTGCTCCTGTTCCTGCTCCTGCCCCTGTTCCTGCTCCTGCCCCTGTTCCTGCCCCTGTTCCTGCCCCTGCCCCTGCCCCTGTTCCTGTCCCTGCCCCTGCCCCTGCCCCTGTTCCTGCCCCTGCCCCTGCTCCTGCTCCTGCTCCTGTTCCTGCCCCTGCCCCTGCCCCTGTTCCTGCTCCTGCCCCTGTTCCTGCCCCTGCCCCTGTTCCTGTCCCTGCCCCTGCCCCTGCCCCTGTTCCTGCCCCTTTTCCTGTTCCTGTTCCTGCTCCTGCCCCTGCTCCTGCCCCTGCCCCTGCCCCTGCTCCTGCTCCTGTTCCTGCCCCTGTTCCTGCTCCTGTTCCTGCCCCTGTTCCTGCCCCTGCCCCTGTTCCTGCCCCTGCCCCTGCCCCTGTTCCTGTTCCTGCCCCTGCCCCTGCCCCTGCTCCTGTTCCTGCCCCTGCCCCTGCCCCTGCCCCTGCCCCTGTTCCTGCCCCTGCCCCTGCCCCTGCTCCTGCTCCTGTTCCTGTTCCTGTTCCTGTTCCTGTTCCTGCCCCTGCTCCTGCCCCTGTTCCTGCTCCTGTTCCTGCCCCTGTTCCTGCCCCTGTTCCTGCCCCTGCCCCTGCCCCTGCCCCTGCTCCTGCCCCTGCCCCTGTCCCTGCCCCTGCCCCTGCCCCTGCTCCTGCTCCTGTTCCTGCCCCTGTTCCTGCTCCTGTTCCTGTTCCTGCCCCTGCCCCTGCCCCTGTCCCTGCCCCTGCTCCTGTTCCTGTTCCTGCCCCTGCCCCTGCCCCTGCTCCTGCTCCTGTTCCTGCCCCTGTTCCTGCTCCTGTTCCTGTTCCTGCCCCTGCCCCTGCCCCTGTCCCTGCCCCTGCTCCTGTTCCTGCCCCTGCCCCTGCCCCTGCCCCTGCCCCTGCCCCTGCCCCTGCTCCTGCCCCTGCCCCTGCCCCTGTCCCTGCCCCTGCCCCTGCTCCTGTTCCTGCTCCTGCCCCTGCTCCTGCCCCTGTTCCTGCCCCTGCCCCTGCCCCTGCCCCTGTTCCTGCCCCTGCTCCTGCTCCTGCCCCTGCTCCTGCTCCTGCCCCTGCCCCTGTTCCTGCCCCTGCTCCTGCTCCTGCCCCTGCTCCTGCCCCTGCTCCTGCCTCTGCCCCTGTTCCTGCTCCTGCCCCTGCCCCTGCTCCTGCCCCTGTTCCTGCTCCTGTTCCTGCCCCTGTTCCTGTTCCTGCCCCTGTTCCTGCTCCTGTTCCTGCCCCTGCCCCTGCCCCTGCTCCTGCCCCTGCCCCTGTCCCTGCCCCTGCCCCTGCTCCTGTTCCTGCTCCTGCCCCTGCTCCTGCCCCTGTTCCTGCTCCTGTTCCTGCTCCTGCTCCTGCCTCTGCCCCTGTTCCTGCCCCTGCCCCTGCCCCTGCCCCTGCCCCTGTTCCTGCTCCTGCTCCTGCCCCTGCTCCTGCTCCTGCCCCTGCCCCTGCCCCTGCTCCTGCCTCTGCCCCTGTTCCTGCTCCTGCCCCTGCCCCTGTTCCTGCCCCTGCTCCTGCCCCTGTTCCTGCTCCTGTTCCTGCCCCTGTTCCTGTTCCTGCCCCTGCCCCTGTTCCTGCCCCTGTTCCTGCCCCTGCCCCTGCCCCTGCCCCTGCCCCTGCTCCTGTTCCTGCCCCTGCCCCTGCCCCTGCCCCTGTTCCTGCCCCTGCCCCTGCCCCTGCTCCTGCTCCTGCTCCTGTTCCTGTTCCTGTTCCTGTTCCTGCCCCTGCCCCTGTTCCTGCCCCTGCTCCTGCTCCTGTTCCTGCCCCTGCCCCTGTTCCTGCCCCTGCCCCTGCACCTGCCCCTGCTCCTGCCCCTGTTCCTGTTCCTGCCCCTGCTCCTGCCCCTGCCCCTGCTCCTGCTCCTGTTCCTGCCCCTGTTCCTGTTCCTGCCCCTGCCCCTGCCCCTGCTCCTGCCCCTGCTCCTGCCCCTGTTCCTGCCCCTGCTCCTGCCCCTGCCCCTGTCCCTGTCCCTGCCCCTGCCCCTGCCCCTGTTCCTGCCCCTGCCCCTGCCCCTGCCCCTGCTCCTGCCCCTGCCCCTGTCCCTGCCCCTGCCCCTGCCCCTGCTCCTGCTCCTGTTCCTGCCCCTGTTCCTGCTCCTGTTCCTGTTCCTGCCCCTGCCCCTGCCCCTGTCCCTGCCCCTGCTCCTGTTCCTGTTCCTGCCCCTGCCCCTGCCCCTGCTCCTGCTCCTGTTCCTGCCCCTGTTCCTGCTCCTGTTCCTGTTCCTGCCCCTGCCCCTGCCCCTGCCCCTGTCCCTGCCCCTGCTCCTGTTCCTGCCCCTGCCCCTGCCCCTGCCCCTGCTCCTGCCCCTGCCCCTGCTCCTGCCCCTGCCCCTGCCCCTGTCCCTGCCCCTGCCCCTGCTCCTGTTCCTGCTCCTGCCCCTGCTCCTGCCCCTGTTCCTGCCCCTGCCCCTGCCCCTGCCCCTGTTCCTGCCCCTGCTCCTGCTCCTGCCCCTGCTCCTGCTCCTGCCCCTGCCCCTGTTCCTGCCCCTGCTCCTGCTCCTGCCCCTGCTCCTGCCCCTGCTCCTGCCTCTGCCCCTGTTCCTGCTCCTGCCCCTGCCCCTGTTCCTGCCCCTGCTCCTGCCCCTGTTCCTGCTCCTGTTCCTGCCCCTGTTCCTGTTCCTGCCCCTGTTCCTGCTCCTGTTCCTGCCCCTGCCCCTGCTCCTGCCCCTGCCCCTGTCCCTGCCCCTGCCCCTGCTCCTGCTCCTGTTCCTGCTCCTGCCCCTGCTCCTGCCCCTGTTCCTGCTCCTGTTCCTGCTCCTGCTCCTGCCTCTGCCCCTGTTCCTGCCCCTGCCCCTGCCCCTGCCCCTGCCCCTGTTCCTGCTCCTGCTCCTGCCCCTGCTCCTGCTCCTGCCCCTGCCCCTGCCCCTGCTCCTGCCTCTGCCCCTGTTCCTGCTCCTGCCCCTGCCCCTGTTCCTGCCCCTGCTCCTGCCCCTGTTCCTGCTCCTGTTCCTGCCCCTGTTCCTGTTCCTGCCCCTGCCCCTGTTCCTGCCCCTGTTCCTGCCCCTGCCCCTGCCCCTGCCCCTGCCCCTGTCCCTGCCCCTGCCCCTGCCCCTGCCCCTGCCCCTGCCCCTGCCCCTGCCCCTGTCCCTGCCCCTGCCCCTGCCCCTGCTCCTGCCCCTGCCCCTGCTCCTGCCCCTGCCCCTGTCCCTGCCCCTGTTCCTGCCCCTGCCCCTGCCCCTGCCCCTGCCCCTGTCCCTGCCCCTGCTCCTGCCCCTGCCCCTGTCCCTGCCCCTGTCCCTGCCCCTGTCCCTGCCCCTGCCCCTGCCCCTGCCCCTGCTCCTGCCCCTGCCCCTGCCCCTGTCCCTGTCCCTGCCCCTGCCCCTGCCCCTGCCCCTGCTCCTGCCCCTGCCCCTGTCCCTGCCCCTGTTCCTGCCTCTGCCCCTGTTCCTGCTCCTGTTCCTGCCCCTGCCCCTGCCCCTGCCCCTGCCCCTGCCTCTGCCCCTGTTCCTGCTCCTGTTCCTGCCCCTGCCCCTGTTCCTGCCCCTGCCCCTCTTCCTGCCCCTGTTCCTGCCCCTGCCCCTGTTCCTGCCCCTGCCCCGGCCCCTGTTCCTGCCCCTGTTCCTGCCCCTGTTCCTGCCCCTGTTCCTGCCCCTGTTCCTGCCCCTGCCCCTGTTCCTGCCCCTGCCCCTGCTCCTGCTCCTGCCCCTGTTCCTGCCCCTGTTCCTGCCCCTGCCCCTGTTCCTGCCCCTGCCCCTGTTCCTGCCCCTGCCCCTGCCCCTGTTCCTGCCCCTGTTCCTGCCCCTGTTCCTGCCCCTGCCCCTGTTCCTGCTCCTGCTCCTGCCCCTGCCCCTGTTCCTGCTCCTGCTCCTGCTCCTGCTCCTGCCCCTGTTCCTGCTCCTGCCCCTGCCCCTGCCCCTGCCCCTGTTCCTGCCCCTGCCCCTGTTCCTGCCCCTGCCCCTGCTCCTGCCCCTGCTCCTGCCCCTGCCCCTGCCCCTGTTCCTGCCCCTGCCCCTGCTCCTGCTCCTGCTCCTGTTCCTGCCCCTGCCCCTGTTCCTGCTCCTGCCCCTGCCCCTGCCCCTGTTCCTGTTCCTGCCCCTGCCCCTGCTCCTGTTCCTGCCCCTGCCCCTGCCCCTGTTCCTGCCCCTGCCCCTGCTCCTGCTCCTGCTCCTGTTCCTGCCCCTGCCCCTGTTCCTGCTCCTGCCCCTGCCCCTGCTCCTGCCCCTGCTCCTGCCCCTGCCCCTGCCCCTGTTCCTGCCCCTGCCCCTGCCCATGCCCCTGTTCCTGCCCCTTTTCCTGTTCCTGTTCCTGCTCCTGCCCCTGCCCCTGCCCCTGCCCCTGTTCCTGCCCCTTTTCCTGTTCCTGTTCCTGCTCCTGCCCCTGCTCCTGCCCCTGCCCCTGCCCCTGCTCCTGCTCCTGTTCCTGCCCCTGTTCCTGCTCCTGTTCCTGCCCCTGTTCCTGCCCCTGTTCCTGCCCCTGTTCCTGCCCCTGCCCCTGTTCCTGCCCCTGCCCCTGTTCCTGTTCCTGCCCCTGCCCCTGCCCCTGCCCCTGCCCCTGTTCCTGCTCCTGCCCCTGCCCCTGCTCCTGTTCCTGCCCCTGCCCCTGCCCCTGCCCCTGTTCCTGCCCCTGCCCCTGCTCCTGCCCCTGCCCCTGCCCCTGCCCCTGCCCCTGCTCCTGCTCCTGTTCCTGTTCCTGTTCCTGTTCCTGTTCCTGCCCCTGTTCCTGCCCCTGCTCCTGCTCCTGTTCCTGCCCCTGCTCCTGCTCCTGTTCCTGCCCCTGCCCCTGCCCCTGCCCCTGCCCCTGTTCCTGCCCCTGTTCCTGCTCCTGCTCCTGCTCCTGTTCCTGTTCCTGTTCCTGCTCCTGCCCCTGCCCCTGTTCCTGCCCCTGCCCCTGTTCCTGCCCCTGCTCCTGCTCCTGCTCCTGCCCCTGTTCCTGTTCCTGTTCCTGTTCCTGTTCCTGTTCCTGCCCCTGCTCCTGCTCCTGTTCCTGCCCCTGCTCCTGTTCCTGCTCCTGTTCCTGTTCCTGCCCCTGCCCCTGTTCCTGCCCCTGCCCCTGCTCCTGCCCCTGCTCCTGCCCCTGCTCCTGCCCCTGCTCCTGCCCCTGCCCCTGTCCCTGCCCCTGCCCCTGCCCCTGTTCCTGCCCCTGCTCCTGCCCCTGCTCCTGCCCCTGCCCCTGCCCCTGCCCCTGCCCCTGTTCCTGTTCCTGTTCCTGCCCCTGCCCCTGTTCCTGCCCCTGCTCCTGCTCCTGTTCCTGCCCCTGCCCCTGTTCCTGCCCCTGCTCCTGCTCCTGTTCCTGCCCCTGCCCCTGTTCCTGCCCCTGCCCCTGCCCCTGCACCTGCCCCTGCCCCTGCCCCTGCCCCTGCTCCTGCTCCTGTTCCTGCCCCTGTTCCTGCTCCTGTTCCTGTTCCTGCCCCTGCCCCTGCCCCTGTCCCTGCCCCTGCCCCTGCTCCTGTTCCTGCCCCTGCCCCTGCCCCTGCCCCTGCCCCTGCCCCTGCTCCTGTTCCTGCTCCTGCCCCTGCTCCTGCCCCTGCCCCTGCCCCTGCCCCTGCCCCTGCTCCTGCTCCTGTCCCTGCTCCTGCCTCTGCCCCTGTTCCTGCTCCTGCCCCTGCCCCTGCTCCTGCCCCTGTTCCTGCTCCTGTTCCTGCCCCTGTTCCTGCCCCTGCCCCTGTTCCTGCCCCTGTTCCTGCCCCTGCCCCTGCCCCTGCCCCTGCCCCTGCCCCTGTCCCTGCCCCTGCCCCTGTCCCTGTCCCTGCCCCTGTCCCTGCCCCTGCCCCTGCCCCTGTTCCTGCTCCTGTTCCTGCTCCTGCCCCTGCTCCTGCCTCTGCCCCTGTTCCTGCTCCTGCCCCTGCCCCTGCCCCTGCTCCTGCTCCTGCCCCTGCCCCTGCCCCTGTCCCTGTCCCTGCCCCTGTTCCTGCCCCTGCCCCTGCCCCTGCTCCTGCCCCTGTTCCTGCCCCTGCTCCTGCCCCTGCCCCTGTCCCTGCCCCTGTTCCTGCTCCTGTTCCTGCTCCTGCCCCTGCTCCTGCCTCTGCCCCTGTTCCTGCTCCTGCCCCTGCCCCTGCTCCTGCTCCTGCCCCTGCCCCTGCCCCTGTCCCTGTCCCTGCCCCTGTCCCTGTCCCTGCCCCTGCCCCTGCCCCTGCCCCTGCTCCTGCCCCTGTCCCTGCCCCTGCTCCTGCCCCTGTTCCTGCTCCTGTTCCTGCTCCTGCCCCTGCTCCTGCCTCTGCCCCTGTCCCTGCCGCTGCCCCTGCCCCTGTCCCTGCCCCTGCCCCTGCCCCTGTTCCTGCTCCTGTTCCTGCCCCTGTTCCTGTTCCTGCCCCTGCCCCTGCCCCTGTTCCTGCTCCTGCCCCTGCCCCTGCCCCTGCCCCTGCCCCTGTTCCTGCCCCTGCCCCTGCACCTGCCCCTGCCCCTGTTCCTGCCCCTGCCCCTGCCCCTGCCCCTGCACCTGCCCCTGCCCCTGTTCCTGCCCCTGCTCCTGCTCCTGCTCCTGCCCCTGTTCCTGCCCCTGTTCCTGCCCCTGTTCCTGCCCCTGCTCCTGCTCCTGCCCCTGCTCCTGCCCCTGCTCCTGCCCCTGCTCCTGCCCCTGTTCCTGCTCCTGCCCCTGCTCCTGCCCCTGCTCCTGCCCCTGCCCCTGTCCCTGCCCCTGCTCCTGCTCCTGCCCCTGCTCCTGCCCCTGCTCCTGCCCCTGTTCCTGCTCCTGCCCCTGCCCCTGCCCCTGCCCCTGCCCCTGCTCCTGCTCCTGTTCCTGTTCCTGCTCCTGTTCCTGTTCCTGCCCCTGCTCCTGCCCCTGCCCCTGCCCCTGCTCCTGCTCCTGTTCCTGTTCCTGCTCCTGTTCCTGTTCCTGCCCCTGCTCCTGCTCCTGCCCCTGCCCCTGCTCCTGCTCCTGCTCCTGTTCCTGCTCCTGCCCCTGCTCCTGCTCCTGCTCCTGCTCCTGCCCCTGCCCCTGCCCCTGCTCCTGCTCCTGTTCCTGTTCCTGCTCCTGTTCCTGTTCCTGCCCCTGCTCCTGCCCCTGCCCCTGCTCCTGCTCCTGTTCCTGTTCCTGCTCCTGTTCCTGTTCCTGCCCCTGCTCCTGCTCCTGTTCCTGTTCCTGCTCCTGTTCCTGTTCCTGCCCCTGCTCCTGCTCCTGCCCCTGCCCCTGCTCCTGCTCCTGCTCCTGCTCCTGCCCCTGCTCCTGCCCCTGCCCCTGCTCCTGCCCCTGCCCCTGCCCCTGCCCCTGCTCCTGCCCCTGCCCCTGCCCCTGCCCCTGCTCCTGCTCCTGCTCCTGTTCCTGCTCCTGCTCCTGCCCCTGCTCCTGCCCCTGCTCCTGCTCCTGCTCCTGTTCCTCTCACAGCTCCAGCAGGTAATAAGGAAAGTAAATGGAATTTTGGCATTTATAGCTAAAGGAATAGAATATAAAGGTGTTGCAACTATACAAGGCATTGATGAGGCTGCACCTGGACTATTGAGCACAGTTTTGGTCCCCGTATTTGAGGAAAGATGCAGTGGCATTGGAGGCAGTTCAGAGGAGGTTCACTAGATTGATTCCGGAGATGAGGGGTTTGTCGTATGATAAGAGATTGAACAGTTTAGGCCGATACTCTCTGGAATTTAGAAGAATGACAGGAGCTCAAATTGAGGTAAACAAGATGATAAAAGGTATGGATAAAGTAGACATGGAGCGGATGCTTCCACTGGTGAGGCATTCTAGGGCAAGAGGTCATAGTCTTAGGATGAGGTAGCAAATTTAAAACCGAGTTGTCTGTTCCTTAACTGAACTGATTCCTGGTTCTGTTGCTGGTCTGCAATTACCTGGATCATTTCCTCGGGAGTTTCAATAACAAACGGGTGGATTTTTTCCTCCTCCGTGTCCTGTCTCTGGCTGGTTCCCCACCAGCCATCGCCTTCTGGAATAGTCTTTGGTTTCTCACGGAAAAGCAGGTAGTAAAGGAGAGTTCCGACTGCTACAGTGAAAACCAGGAGAAACATGATGGGATGATGGAATCTGAAAGACAGGAGAACCAAATGTTCATGAGGGAAACACAATTTACACAACTCAGAATTTCTCATAGACAGGTCTCCATCCTCAAAACACAGTCAGCAGCTCATCAAACTGGTGACAGACACCTCGGCAATCCCAGGGACAGAGGGACTGACACAGACACCTCGGCAATCCCAGGGACAGACACAGACACCTCGGCAATCCCAGGGACAGAGGGACTGACACAGACACCTCGGCAATCCCAGGGACAGAGGGACTGACACAGACACCTCGGCAATCCCAGGGACAGAGGGATTGACACAGACACCTCGGCAATCCCAGGGACAGAGGGACTGACACAGAGACCTCGGCAATGCCAGGGACAGAGGGACTGACACGGAGACCTCGGCAATCCCAGGGACAGAGGGACTGACACAGACACCTCGGCAATCCCAGGGACAGAGGGACTGACACAGACACCTCGGCAATCCCAGGGACAGAGGGACTGACACAGACACCTCGGCAATCCCAGGGACAGAGGGACTGACATGGAGACCTCGGCTATCCCAGGGACAGAGGGACTAAAATATTCACGGTGAACTTGGATTTCCAGACAAACTAGAAAAACCAAAAGTTGCAACAAGTGTGGAGAACAGGCTGTTGGAATACGTTCAAGATAGTTTCTGTATTTGTATGTCAAGGAACTATCTGGGGCAGAGGCTATGTTAGATCTAGTATCATGCAGTGAGACAGAGTTCATTAATAATTTTGGAGTAAAGAAATCACTGGGAAGAGTGATCATAACATGGCAGAATTATGCATTGAATTTGAAAATGATGATGATGGTCTCGTGATATTATCGCTAGACTATTAATCCAGAAACTCAGCTAATGTTCTGGGGACCCAGGTAAGAATCCCACCACAGCAGATGGTGGAATTTGAGTTCAATAAAAAATATCTGGAATTAAAAGTCTACTGCTGACCATGAAACCATTGCCGATTGTTGACAAAACCCATCTGTACAGGACTGGAGAGTGGCGAATGTTGTTCCTCTGTTTAAGAAAGGGAATAGAAATGACCCTGGTAATTATAGACCGGTTAGTCTTACTTCGGTGGTTGGTAAATTGATGGAAGAGGTCCTTGGGGATGGGATTTATGACCATTTAGAAAGATGCGGATTAATCCAGGATAGTCAGCAGGGATTCGTGAAGGGCAAGTCGTGCCTCACAAATTTGATAGAATTTTTTGAGGAGGTAACTAAGTGTGTTGATGAAGGTAGGGCAGTTGATGTCATATACATGGATTTTAGTAAGGCATTTGATAAGGTCCCCCATGGTCGGCTTATGATGAAAGTAAGGAGGTGTGGGATAGAGGGAAAGTTGGCCGATTGGATAGGTAACTGGCTGTCTGATCGAAGACAGAGGGTGGTGGTGGATGGAAAATTTTTGGATTGGAGGCAGGTTGCTAGCGGAGTGCCGCAGGGATCAGTGCTTGGTCCTCTGCTCTTTGTGATTTTTATTAATGACTTAGAGGAGGGGGCTGAAGGGTGGATCAGTAAATTTGCTGATGACACCAAGATTGGTGGAGTAGTGGATGAGGTGGAGGGCTGTTGTAGGCTGCAAAGAGACATAGATAGGATGCAAAGCTGGGCTGAAAAATGGCAAATGGAGTTTAACCCTGATAAATGTGAGGTGATTCATTTTGGTAGGACTAATTTAAATGTGGATTACAGGGTCAAAGGTAGGGTTCTGAAGACTGTGGAGGAACAGAGAGATCTTGGGGTCCATATCCACAGATCTCTAAAGGTTGCCACTCAAGTGGATAGAGCTGTGAAGAAGGCCTATAGTGTGTTAGCTTTTATTAACAGGGGGTCGGAGTTTAAGAGCCGTGGGGTTATGCTGCAACTGTACAGGACCTTGGTGAGACCACATTTGGAATATTGTATGCAGTTCTGGTCACCTCACTATAAGAAGGATGTGGAAGCGCTGGAAAGAGTGCAGAGGAGATTTACCAGGATGCTGCCTGGTTTGGAGGGTAGGTCTTAAGAGGAAAGGTTGAGGGAGCTAGGGCTGTTCTCTCTGGAGCGGAAGAGGCTGAGGGGAGACTTAATAGAGGTTTATAAAATGATGAAGGGGATAGATAGAGTGAACGTTCAAAGACTATTTCCTCGGGTGGATGGAGCTATTACAAGGGGGCATAACTATAGGGTTCGTGGTGGGAGATACAGGAAGGATATCAGAGGTAGGTTCTTTACGCAGAGAGTGGTTGGGGTGTGGAATGGACTGCCTGCAGTGATAGTGGAGTCAGACACTTTAGGAACATTTAAGCGGTTATTGGATAGGCACATGGAGCACACCAGGATGATAGGGAGTGGGATAGCTTGATCTTGGTTTCAGATACAGCTCGGCACAACATCGTGGGCCGAAGGGCCTGTTCTGTGCTGTACTGTTCTATGTTCTATGTTCTATCTGGTTCACTAATGTCCTTTAGGGAAGGAAATCTGCCGTCCTTACCCGGTCTGGCCTACACGTGACTCCAGAGCCACAGCAAAGTCTTTGACTCTCAACTGCCCTCTGAACAGGGGCAACGAGGGATGGGCAATAAATGTTGGCCCAGCCAGCGACACCCAGATCCCATGAATGAATAAAAATAAAGTCCATAAAACGAGTCTTGAATTGAATCAAAACAAGTTACAACAAGTATGAGAAGCAAGTTGACTCATGTGGATTGGCAAACTGGATTAAAATATATGACAGCAGATAAACAATGGCAAATATTGAAGAAATAATTCATAATTCACAAATATATATTCCTTTAGGGAATTAAACAGCTGGCCACAATCTTTAACCTGTAGTCTTGTTTCACCACTGGGACTAAAGGTGTTGCCCATTCAGAGAATTATACAGCTGGAATTATCCCGAGGTCTCCCGACTGCTTCAACTCCGCCTCCTTGTTCCGATGTCAGACAAAAGGAATAGATCGACCTCATCACAGAAAGCCAGGAAATGATACGGCTAACCTGGATCTGCAAACTGAGGGATAAGGAATTGGTTGCAGTTGAGAATTTATCCATGAATGTACCATCTGAGAATGTAGTGTCCATCTGATGAAGGGGCAGCGCTCCGAAAGCGAATGGCATTTGCTACCAAATAAACCTGTTGGACTTTAACCTGGTGTTGTTAAAACTCTTACTGTGTTTACCCCAGTCCAACACCGGCATCTCCACATCACGAGAATTTATCGCCAGACGGGAAGGAGATGTTACTTTTCTTTCAACCGTCAGTGGCTGGGGAGTTTGTTTCTTTTGTCTTCAAGCTAGGAGACTATAACATACTTTGTTAGCTGAATGAATTAACCAGTTAGACAAGGGTAGCGGTGTGCATGAACTGCCCGTCTGCAGGCTGAGAAACATTGGCAAAAACTGGAGACATATTCTCCTAAATTCAGGTGAACTGAGTTTCAATTCCACCAACTGTCACGGTGGGATCTGAACCCAGAGCATTAACCAGGCCCTCTGGATTACGAGTCCAGCGACATTATCATGACAACACCATCTTCCCCAAAAGGAATACAGGAAATGAGCATACACAGCAAGCACTCAGGAAGACAAATGGTATGTTGGCCTTTATGGCAAAAGGAGTTTTGATTTTGATTTGATTTATTATTGTCACATGTATTAACATTCAGTGAAAAGTATTGTTTCTTGCCAGACAGACAAAGCATACTGTTCATAGAGAAGGAAATGAGAGAGTGCAGAATGTATTGTTACAGTCAGAGCTAGGGTGCAGGGAAAGATCAGCTTAATGCGAGGTAGGTCCGTTCAAACGTCTGACCGCGGGAGGGAAGAAACTGTTATTGAGTCGGTTGGTTCGTGACCTCAGACTTTTGTATCTTTAACCGACGGAAGAAGGTGGAAGAGAGAATGTCCAGGGTGTGTGGGGTCCATAATTATGCTGGCTGCTTTGCCGAGGCAGCAGCCCCCCTCCCGCCTCTCTCCCCCTCCCCCCCTCCCCTCCACCCCCGCTTCCCCCTCCCCTCCACCACCCCTTCCCCCTCCCCTCCACCACCCCTTCCCCCTCCCCTCCACCACCCCTTCCCCCTCCCCTCCACCACCCCCCCCTCCCCCTCCCCTCCACCCACCCCTTCCCCCTCCCCTCCACCCCTTCCCCCTCCCCTCCACCCCCCCTTGCCCCTCCCCTCCACCCCCGCTTCCCCCTCCCCTCCACCACCCCTTCCCCCTCCCCTCCACCCCCCCTCCCCCTCCCCTCCACCCACCCCTTCCCCCTCCCCTTCACCCCCCCCTCCCCCTCCCCTCCACCCCCCCTTCCCCCTCCCCTCCACCCCCCCTTCCCCCTCCCCTCCACCACCCCTTCCCCCTCCCCTCCACCCCCCCCTCCCCTCCACCACCCCTTCCCCCTCCCCTCCACCCCCCCCTCCCCCTCCCCTCCACCCACCCCTTCCCCCTCCCCTCCACCCCCTCTTCCCCTCCACCCCCTCTTCCCCTCCACCCTCTCTTCCCCCCCCCTCTCCCCTCCCCCTCTCTCCCCCTCCCCCCACTCACCCCCCCTCTCCCCCTCCCCCCGCTCACCCCCCTCCTCCCCACCCACTTCCCCCACTCCTCCCCACCCACTTCTCCCCCTCCCCTCCACCCCTACCCTCCACCCCCCTCCCCCTCCCCCTCTCCCCTCCCTCCCCCACCCCTCTCCCCCTCCCCCTCTCCCCTCCCTCCCCCCACCCCTCTCCCCCCCCTCCCCCCACCCCTCTCCCCCCACCCCTCCCTCCCCCCACCCCCTCTCCCCCCACCCCTCCCTCCCCCCACCCCTCTCCCCCCATCCCTCCCTCCCCCCACCCCCTCTCCCCCCACCCCCTCCCTCCCTCCCCCCACCCCCTCTCCCCCTCCCCCTCCCCCCCTCTCCCCCCCAACCCCTCCCGCCCTCCCCCCCCACCCCTCCCTCTCCCACACACCCAACCCTCCCTCCCCGCCACCCCCTCTCCCCCCACCCCTTCTCCCCCCCACCCCCTCCCTCCCCCCACCCCTCCCTCCCCGCACCCCCCACCCCTCCCTCCCCCCCAGCCCCCACCCCTCCCACCCCACCCCTCCCTCCCCCCCACCCCTCCCTCCCCCCCACCCCCCACCCCTCCCTCCCCCCCACCCCCCACCCCTCCCTCCCCCCCACCCCCCACCCCTCCCCCCCACCCCTCCCTCCCCCCCCCCACCCCTCCCTCCCCCCCACCCCTCCCCCCCCACCCCTCCCTCCCCCCCACTCCTCACTCCCCCCCACTCATCCCTCCCCCCCACCCCGCCCTACTCCTCACTCCCCCCCACTCATCCCTCCCCCCACCCCCTCTCCCCCCACTCCACCCCCTCTCCCCCCCACTCCTCCCCCTCTCCCCCCCCACTCCTCCCCCCTACCCCCTCTCCCCACTCCTCCCCCACCCCCTCCCCCACTCCCCCACCCCCTCCCCCACTCCTCCCCCACCCCCTCTCCCCCCCACTCCCCCCCACCCCCTCTCCCCCCACTCCTCCCCTCACCCCCTCTCCCCCACTCCTCCCCCCCACACTCCCCCCCTCTTCCCCCCTCCGCCCTCTCTCCCCCGCCACCACCCCTCCCCCCCACCCCTCCTCCCCACTGCTCCCCCCTCTCTCCCCCACTTCCCAGCCCCTCTCCCCCCTTCCCACCCACCATCTCTCCCCCCAACCCCACCCCCCCTCGAACCCCTCCACCCCTCCACCCTCTCTCCCCCCTCCACCCTCTCCCCCCTCCACCCTCTCTCCCCCTCCACCCTCTCTCCCCCCTCTCTCCCCCTCCACCCTCTCTCCCCCCTCCACCCTCTCTCCCCCCTCCACCCTCTCTCCCCCTCCACCCTCTCTCCCCCCTCCACCCTCTCCCCCCCTCCACCCTCTCTCCCCCTCCACCCTCTCTCCCCCCTCCACCCTCTCTCCCCCTCCACCCTCTCTCCCCCTCCACCCTCTCTCCCCCCTCCACCCTCTCTCCCCCCTCCACCCTCTCTCCCCCCTCCACCCTCTCTCCCCCCTCTCTCCCCCCTCCACCCTCTCCCCCCTCCACCCTCTCTCCCACTCCACCCTCTCTCCCCCCTCCACCCTCTCTCCCCCTCCACCCTCTCTCCCCCCTCCACCCTCTCCCCCCTCCACCCTCTCTCCCCCTCCACCCCTCCCCCCTCTCTCCCCCATCCCCCCTCTCTCCCCCCTCCACCCCTCCCCCCTCCACCCCTCCCCCTCTCTCCACCCCTCCCCCCTCTCTCCACCCCTCCCCCCTCTCTCCACCCCTCCCCCTCTCTCCCCCCTCCACCCCTCCCCCCCTCCCCCCCCTCACTCCTCCTGCCTCTCCCCCCACTCCTCCCCCCTCTCCCCCTCACTCCTCCCCCCTCTCCCCCTCACTCCTCCCCCCTCTCCCCACTCACTCCTCCCCCCTCTCCCCCTCACTCCTCCCCCCTCTCCCCCCTCACTCCTCCCCCCTCTCCCCCTCACTCCTCCCCATTCTCCCCTCCCCCCCTCACTCCTCCCCACTCTCCCCTCCCCCCTCACTCCTCCCCCCTCCCACTCCTCCCCCCTCTCCCCCTCACTCCTCTCCCCTCACTTCTCCCCCCTCACTCCTCCCCCCTCTCCCCCCTCACTCCTCCCCCCTCTCCCCCCTCACTCCTCCCCCCTCTCCCCCCTCTTCCCCCCTCCCCCTCACTCCTCCCCCTCTCCCCCTCACTCCTCCCCCCTCTCCCCCTCACTCCTCCCCCTCTCCCCCCTCACTCCTCCCCCCTCTCCCCCCTCACTCCTCCCCCCCTCACTCCTCCCCCTCTCCCCCCTCACTCCTCCCCCCTCTCCCCCCTCACTTCTCCTCCCCCTCACTCCTCCCCCCTCTCCCCCTCACCACTCTCCCCCCTCTCTCCTCCCCCCTCTCTCCCCGCCATCCCCCTCACTCCTCCTCCCTCTCTCCCCCTCCCCTCACTCCTCCCCCATCACTCCTCCCCCCTACCCCT
>NW_027591998.1:0-12500 GCF_964213995.1 Mustelus asterias
GGGACAATTTAGCATGGCCAATCCACCCAACCTACACATCTTTGGACACTAAGGGACAATTTAGCATGGCCAATCCACCTAACCTACACATCTTTGGACACTAAGGGACAATTTAGCATGGCCAATCCACCTAACCCGCACATCTTTGGGCATTAAGGGACAATTTAGCATGGCCAATCCATCTAACCCACACATCTTTGGACACTAAGGGGCAATTTAGCATGGCCAATCCACCTAACCCGCACATCTTTGGGCACTAAGGGACAATTAGCATGGCCAATCCACCTAACCCGCACATCTTTGGGCACTAAGGGACAATTTAGCATGGCCAATCCACCTAACCCGCACATCTTTGGACGCTAAGGGACAATTTAACATGGCCAATCCACCTAACCTATGCATCTTTGGAATGTGGGAGGAAACCGGAGCACCTGGAGGAAACCCATGCAGACACGGGGAGAACGTGCAGACTCCGCACAGACAGTGACCCAAGCTGGGAATCGAACCCGGGTCCCTGGCGCTGTGAGGCAGCAGTGCTAACCACTGTGCCACCGTGCCGCCTCCTTATCTAACTCCTCCTTGAAAACATTCAATGTTTTGGCCTCAACTACTTTCTGTGGGAGTGAATTCCACACATTCACCACCCTCTGGGTGAAGAAATTTCTCCTCACCTCAGTTCTAAAAAGTTCCCCCTTATCCTCAAACTATGACCCCTAGTTCTGGACTCCTCCCACCATCAGGAACATTCTTTCTGAATCCACCCTGTCTAACCCTGTTAGAATTTTATAAGTTTCTATGAGATCCCCTCTCACTCTCTAAACTCCAGTGAATACAATCCTAACCGACTTAGTCTCTCCTCATGCGTCAGGAATCAGCCTGGTAAACCTTCGCTGTACTCCCTCTGGAACATCCTTCCTCAGATAAGGAGACCAAAACTGCACACAACACTCCAGCTGTGGCCTCACCAACGCCCTGTACAGTTGCAGCAAGACATCCCCGCTCCTGCACTCGAACCCTCTCGCTAACATTGACCAGTCCAATTTGCTCTTGAGAAGGTGGCAGTGTGCCACCTTCTGTAACCTCCTCTTGGTTGGGGGGTTTGTGGCGGGGTCGGGGAAGGGGTTTGAGATACAGCGTCAAGTCCCATGTTTACTGGCAATGAGGCAGCTTCATATCTACGTGAGTTAAAGGCGGGATATTCTGTTTACAGATTAAGATGGATCGCGCGTGTCAATGGCGTTGAGAGTGGTTTTCTAACTTAATGTATCGTTCTGAACACTGAATGTCTTCAGTTTTGTTTGAGACCCCCCGGATTTACAAACACCACATGCAATCCTTTTGAATCCTAACCCCTGACAAGCTCTCCAATATCCTCCACCGACTTGAGTTCCTTACTCTACCATCTGGGGGGGAGGAGGCAATTATGTAGATGCCTCCCCGCCCCCCCCCCACCCCCCCCAGAAATGTTGCCAAAATTGTCCTGTGTTCTCGGGGCTCTCCTCACAATGTGCCAATCTTTAGCTCTGTCCAGGAAAAGGACAGCAGGAGGAAACTGGAGGTGACCTATCCCACTGTTGTCCACTCTCTCCCTCGCTCCCCGCACCCCCAACTCCCACCCTGGCTTTTATTCCTGCACTAACCCTGTCTTTCCCAAGGGATGCACCCATTGCGAGACAAAGGGGGTGGGGGGGGAAAGGGCTGAGATGTGAGTGGGCTGACCCCACCCCCATCCACACCTCGCCGGACGGGAATCCAGCCCGGAATGTCGAGACCAAACCCTCCCGTCGATGGTCCGGGGTGAAGTGTGTGTGGAGGAAGCCTCCAGTCCAGGGGTGAGTCCACGGCAGCTCGACCCTGCTGTGCCAGTGGATTGTCCGCAAGCCACCGGACACACAACCCGGCTCATCCCACACTTGGAGAACGTTCCAGGAACAGTTGAATTTGGTGTTGACGGGAATGTAGCGTTGGGCTGGCTCTCAGTCAGCTCCTGTCCTGGGGAGGGCGGCAGTATTCCTGTCTCTGTGTCTCTGCTTACTGTCACCCACCAGACCCGGTGCTAGCGAACCCCATCATCTAACAACCTAACACCAACGCCTCTACCCACTGCCCCCCCATCAACCCTACTGCCCCACACTGACCCCCCACTGCCCCCATCAACCCCACTGACCCCTCATTGCCCCCAACAATCCCACTGACCCCCCCATCACCCCCACTGACCCCCCCATCAACTCCACTGAACCCCCACTGACTCCACACTGACCCCCCATCAACCCCACTGAGCCCCCACTGACCCCCCATCACCCCCACTGACCCCCCATCAACTCCACTGAACCCCCACTGACTCCACACTGACTCCCCATCGACCCCACTGAACCCCAATGACCCCACTGACCACCCATCAACCCCGCTGGCCCCCCCATCAACCCAACTGACCCCCCCCACTGCCGCCATCGACCCCACTGCCCCCCACTGCCAACCCACTGACCCCCCATCAGCCCTACTGCCTCCTCACTGCCCCCACTGAACCCCATCAACCCCACTGACCCCCCACTGAACCCCTTTGACCCCACTGAACCCCATCAACCCCACTGAACTCCTTTGACCCCACTGAACCCCATCAACCCCACTGAACTCCTTTGACCCCACTGACCCCCCTCGGCCCCACTGACCCCCCTCGGCCCCACTGACCCCCATCTACCCCACTGACCCCCCCACTGACTCCCATATAACCCACTGACTCCCATCAACCCCACTGACCCCCATCAACTCCACTGAACACCCATCAATCCCACTGACCCCCCACTGACCCCCATCAACCCCACTGACCCCCATCAACTCCACTGAACACCCATCAATCCCAGTGACCCCCCCATTGACCCAACTGACCCCCAGCAACCCCACTGACCCCCATCAACACCACTGAACCCTCATCAACCCCACTAACCTCCCACTGACCCCCCCCCACTGACCCCCATCGACCCACTGATCCCCATCAACCCCACTGAACCCCCCCATCAACCTCACTGAACCCCCATCAGCACCACTGAAACCCATCAAACCCACTGACCTCCCACTGACCCCATTGAGCCCACTGAGCCCCATTAACCCCATCAACCCCACTGACCCCCCATCGACCTCATCCACCTCACTGACCCCCCATCGACCCCACTGACCCCCCATCAACCCCACTGAACCCTCCACTGACCCCCATCGACCCCACTGACTCTCCAATGACCTCGCTGATTCCCCCATTGACCCCACTGACCCCCCATCAACCTCACTGACCCCCCTTCAACACCACTGATCCTGCTCGACCCCACTGACCCCCCATCGACCCCACTGAACCCCATCAACCTCACTGATTCCCCCATCGACCTCACTGATCCCCATCGACCCCACTGACCTCCCATCAACCCCACTGACCCCCAATCGACCTCACTGATTCCCCCATCAACCCCACTGACCCCCATCAATCTAATCAACCCCATTCCCAATCAAGAGGAATTAGTTCCCCGAGAAGCCAATCCTCTCCCAGTCCGATGCCAGCCTCTGGGGACCGTGTGGGTGAAGAAGTGGGAGGGGGTGGGGGGGTTACTGAAACCCCCTGAACCCAACTGCAGTGTCCATCTCACAGAAGGACCCTCACCCCTTGTACACCCCTCCATCTCCCACCCCCCCCCCGCACACCCCTCCCTCCCCTCCATCCCCCCGCCCCACACACCCCTCCCTCCCCTCCATCCCCCCGCCCCACCCACCCCTCCCTCCCCTCCATCCCCCCGCCCCACACACCCCTCCCTCCCCCCACCCCACCCACCCCTCCCTCCCCTCCATCCCCCCGCCCCGCACACCCCTCCCTCTAGCTGGGGCTGGGGAGAGAGGCGAGAGTGTGGCCGGATGCTGTGGTGTTGCGGGGGGAGGGAAACGCGATCTGCTTTCCTTCTGTTTTTTGGTTCTGGAATTTCCTGTAATCTTTGTGTTTTTCATGATGTGGCGCCCAGTGCATGCGTGCGAACCTGTCCAAATTGCTGAGATCTGTTGATGTTTTGTCATGGTTTGATGTGTCTCCTTGTGGTGTTGTGTAAGCTGCTTGTTCCCAGTGTCGTTCTTCCCTTTTCTAGCTGAGTTTCCAAGACCCAACCGGACATGTTTTCCACAATAAATTATGTTTTATACTGAACGCGGGAGTGATGGCTGCTCTCTGTTCACAGAAAGTCCAACTCAGTGCTGGGGGAACGGCCCCCCTCCCTTCCCCCCTCCTTCCTTCCCCCCTCCTTCCTTCCCCCTCCCTCTTCCTCTTCCCCCCCTCCCTCCTTCCCCCCCCCCCCCCCCCCTCCCTCCTTCCCCCTCCCTCCCTCCTAGCACTGCTGCCTCACAGCGCCAGGGACCCGGGTTCGATTCCCGGCTCGGGTCACCGTCTCTGCAGAGTTTGCACGTTCTCCCCGTGTCTGCATGGGTTTCCTCCGGGTGCTCCGGTTTCCTCCCACAGTCCGAAAGATGTGCAGGTTAGGGGGATTGGCCATGCTAAATTGTCCCTTAGTGTCCAAAGATGTGCGGGTTAGGTGGTTTGGCCCATGCTAAATTGCCCCTTAGGGCCCGGTTTTACCAAAAATACACGCCCGTTTTCGGGTGCGAAATCACAGTAAAGTTGGGCGTCGGGCCTATACCGCGATCTGCACCCGATTCCGAGCCGATCGCGGCTTTACCAACACCCGATTCGGATACAGGTCTGGCCCACGCCCGAATCGGGCGGCCCAATGATTTAAATGCATTTGCATGCATTTAAATCGACTTAATGAACCGCACGCCCAACTCTACCGCCAAATCCCACTTTACCGTCTTCTGGCCCGTTCCGGATCCGCGCTTTTAGCGACCTGCTAAATAAAAATCCGAAGCGGATTTCTATTCTGCAGGGGAACCTCCGAAGCCCATCCTCCTCGACCATCCTTCGCGGACCCCCCCCCGCTAACCACCCCGGCAGACTTCCCACCTCCCCGGATCAGACCCCCCTGGGAGGCAGGTCCCCCCGGCAGAACCGCCCCCCCCCCCCCCCCCCCGGGAGGCAGGCCCCCCCAGCAGAACCCCACCCGGGAGGCAGGCCCCCCGCCGACAGAGCACACCCCCAACCTACCTCGATCGCTGGTCTCCCTCCACCATCCTTCTGACCTGCAGTCCTTCGAGAGCCTGCAGCACCTTCCTGGCCTTCCGCTGGCGTCTGCTGGAGGGAGGGGGGCTCAGATGGATCTCTGGTTGGGGGGGGGGGGGGGAGGATGGACTTGGGAGAGCCTTGCAAACTGAACATAATGTAGCATCTTCTTTGTGCTGCCTAATTATCTATGGGAAAGGTAATTAAACTATAGTGTCCTAGTGAGCAATTAGTAACCTGTATGATACATTTGTGATCTGTAACTGGATTGTTGATGTCCCTGTAGCCATGAGCCAGGTGCTCAAATGTTCAGAGTCCTGTGGTGAACTTGGAAGAATTGTCCCCGTGGTGGAACTTGGTTGGAAATAAGATTCAAGGAGATTACTAAATCTGGGCAATCAACCATAGTGAAAAGAAGTTTGTATTGGCAACTCTTCTCCCACATTCCATGGCAGATGTGCCCCTACTTATGAATGTGATTTGCATGGGCAACGTTGGGTGCAGCTAATCTGCCTCTGGAGCAGCCTTGGATCCTTTCTTTCATCTTGTTTTCATCTGAACATTGCACAGAATTAGAGGAATTCCCTTTGGAAGATAATGTCAAAATTATAATCGCAGGAACTAAAAACCTGACAGTCACAAATTTGGGAAAATATTTCAAAATATGGATGGGGGGATGTATAGTTTGAAATATTTTCCCAAATTTTTGACTGTCAGGTTTTTAGTTCCTGTGTTTATAGTTTTGACATTATCTTCCAAAGGGAATTCCTCTAATTCTGTGCAATGTTCAGATGAAAACAAGATGTAGTAATCTCCTTGAATCTTATTTCCAACCAAGTTCCACCACGGGGACAATTCTTCCAAGTTCACCACAGGACTCTGAACATTTGAGCACCTCGCTCATGGCTACAGAGACATCAACAATCCAGTTACAGATCACAACTGTATTATACAGGTCACTAATTCCTCACTAGGACACTGCAGTTTAATTACCTTTCCCACAGATAATTAGGCAGCACAAAGAAGATGCTACATTATTTGCAGTTTGCAAGACTCTCCCAAGTCCATTCTCCCCCCCTCTCTGCTGTTTTTTTTTAAACGCCCGGGTGCGCTGCTTCAGATTTTTTTCGAACTGCGCATGCGCAGTTCAGAGCTCCGATCGTTCCGGCAGCGCTAAGCCCCGCCCACAGCGCGGATCGGACTGGAGCCGGCAAAACGCGTATGGGCGCGCTGCAAAGAGGATTCCCAGGCTCGGATCTATATGACGTCCGGATTCAGCACTTTGACTCAAAATGGTAAAATCAGGCCCTTAGTATCCAAAGACGTGCTGGTTAGGGTGCATTGGCCGTGCTAAATTCTCCCTCAGTGTTACCCGAACAGGCGCCGGAGTGTGGCGACTAGGGGATTTTCACAGTAACTTCATTGCAGTGTTGTTAGCCGACTTGTGACGAATAAATTAACTTAAACTCCCTTCCTCACCCCTCCCTCCCCCCCCACTGCCAAACCGAGTCACTCAGATCAATTGGTTATCGTCCACTGTGACTCCACCCCGCGTAGCAACGAAGAGCAGGCAGCCTCCAATCAGCTCCAGAGTTCGTTCATCTCGATTGGCCCCAGAGGGGCGAGGATTCGGCCATTCCATCTTCGACTGGGGAGGTTCAATCAAATTCTTGCTCTGGATCCCTCCACACCTCACAACCTCTCCACGGAACCCCGACAGCGCAGAAGGAAGAGATCGTGTCTGAACCAATTCTCTGAAAGAGCATCTTACCAAGGACCCCCCTTCGCCTCCACCCTATCCCCGTAACCCCGTGGATTTAGCATAGCCAATCCACCTAACCCGCACATCTTTGGACACTAAGGGTCTGCGTTCCCTCATTATCACCACTGGTGTCCATGACTTCAGCTGCATGAATCCTCATCAAAATTTGCTCCCCAAACTCTCCCTGTCGCTCTCTCTCTCTGTCTCTGTGAGTCTGTCTCTGTCTGTCTCTCTCTCTCTCTGTCTGTCTCCCTCTCTCTGTGTTTCTCTCTGTCTCTCTCTGTGTGTGTCTCTGTCTCTATCTCTGTCTCTGTGTGTGTGTCGCTCTCTCTGTCTCCCTCTCTCTCTGTGTTTCTCTCTCTCTGTCTCTATCTCTGTCTCTCTATCTCTATCTCTGTCTCTCTCTCTGTGTGTCTGTCTCTATCTCTGTCTCTATCTCTGTGTGTGTGTCTCCCTCTCTCTGTCTCCCTCTCTCTGTCTCCCTCTCTCTGTCTCCCTCTCTCTGTCTCCCTCTTTAAGGTGCTTCTCAAAGCCAATCTCTTTGATGAAGTCGCCGGTTCCCTGTCCCAGGGGTTTTCCGTCTGTATCCCCGGTGTCAGTTCCTGTCGGGTGACATTCCCATGAATTCCCCCAGTGAAGTTTTCCCCAGTTGAAGGGGTGTTGTATGTAAATGTGAGAGTGTCTCAGTCACACGCATCCACTCTTGGATCACTCTTCCTCACGTGCCTTGTGCATTTCAAACCTCGCGAGATCTCAAGACCCCCCCCCCACCACCTCAACCCCCTCACCCACCTCGCGTGCGATGTCCATCCCATTGGGCCAGTCAACCCTGGCAGCTCCATCCGGGAGGGAGGGATTGACCAGGGAGCCTTGGGTTGAGATGGGAGAAGGGCATCTTCGATATCGTTCCTTCAGTGTGCCCCATTGCCAATTAACTGCCAACCAGGAGGTGGCACAGCGGTTGGCACTGCTGCCTCACAGCACCAGGGACTCGGGTTCGATTCCTGGCTCGGGTCACTGTCTGTGTGGAGTCTGTACATTCTCCCCATGTCTGCGTGGGTTTCCTCCGGGGACTCCGGTTTCCTCCCACAGTCTGAAAGACGTGCTGGCTAGGTGGATTGGCCACGTTAAATTCTCCCTCAGTGTACCTGAACAGGAGTGTGGCGACTAGGGGATTTTCACAGTAACTTCATTGCAGTGTTAATGTAAGCCTACTGGTGACACTAATAAATAAGCTTTAAGCTTACTGTGTGATGCGAAGGCGAGAATCATCGAATGGTCATAGCTTGGAGGAAAGCTATTCGGCCCATTCCTTCTGTGCTAGCCTTCCGAAAGAGTATTCCACTCTCCTGCCTTTCCCCTTAGCCCTGCCAAATGTTCCTCTTCAGACAATGATCCAACTCTCCTTTGGATTCGGAACTGGTGGTGTATCAGGATTGTCACTGGGCTAGTAATCCAAAGGCTCAGGTTGATGCATTCATTGGGAGGCGGGGGGTGAGGGAGGGGGTGAGGGGGAGGGGTGAAGAGGGGGCTGGTGTGGGGTGGGAACACAGGTTCAAATCCCAGGCGATCTGGTGGAATTTAAATTCATCAATTCCGGAACTACTCCCAGTAATGATGACCGTGGTTGATAAAAATATCCCCATCTGGTTCTCTGATGACTCCAAGCACCCCATTGGAAGGCCAGTTCAGAGTCACGTATGATGGGTAAGACTAGAGTCACGTCGTGATATTGTTCATCGCGAGGGGGAATGGGTTATAAACATTGGGAGATTTTGCCTCAGTTGTCTGGAGCGGGGTGGGGGGGGGGGGCAGGGGGGAGTTGGTGAGACCACACCTGGAGTATTGTGGACAGTATTGGTCTCCTTATTGAAGGAAAGATGTGAATGTGTTGGGAGTGGTTCAGAGAAGGTTTCACAGACTAACACCACGCACGGGCTGGTTGTCAGAGAATCACTACGGTGCAGGAGGCCATTCGGCCCACTAAGCCTGCACCGACCACAATCCCAGGCCCCATCCCTGTAACCACACATATTTACCCTACTAATACCCCTCAGACAAAGGGGCAATTTAGCATGGCCAATCCACCTAACCTGCACATCTTTGGACACTAAGGGGCAATTTAGCATGGCCAATCCACCTAACCCGCACATCTTTGGACACTAAGGGACAATTTAGCATGGCCAATCCCCCTAACCTGCACATCTTTGGACACTAAGGGACAATTTAGCATGGCCAATCCACCTAACCCGCACATCTTTGGACACTAAGGGGCAATTTAGCATGGCCAATCCACCTAACCTGCACATCTTTGGACACTAAGGGACAGTTTAGCACGGCCAATCCACCTAACCTGCACATCTTTGGGCTGTGGGAAGAAACTGGAGCACCCGGAGGAAACCCAGGCAGACATAGGGAGACCCAAGTCTGGAATTGAACCCGGGTCCCTGGCGCTGTGCTAACCACTGTACCACTGTGCCTGTTGTCTGATGAGGAAAGATTGGAGAGGCCAGGCTTGTATCCACTGGAGTTTAGGAGAGTGAGAGGCGAGTCGATCGAGACCTTTCAGATACGGGGTGGTGGCGGGGGTGGGGGACACTGTTTAAAAAAAAGGGGTTGCCCGTTTCAGAGGGAAATGAGGAGAAATGTTTTCTCTCGGAGGGTGCGGAGTCTCCGGAACTCTCTTCCTCACGAGGCAGTGGGAGAAAAGTCTGGGAATATTTATCCAGGCGGAGGTGGATAGATTCCGGATTAACGAAGTGGAGGTGATGGGTTACCGTGGGGTCGGTGGGAATGTGGGGTTGGAGTTACACTCAGATCAAGCCGTGATCTTTATGGAATGGGGCAGCAGGGCTGGAGGGGCTGAATGGCCTACTCCTGCTCCAAATCCAAATTGCTCGTGTGACCCAGACTGGGTTTCCTTCACTGAAGGGGACCAGTGGAAAGGGCACAGGAAACAGCTCCATTGTGATGTTCGAAAGATGATTGAATTTCTTGCTGGTGAGGGTGGATTGGCCGTGCTAAACTCTCCCTCTGTACCCGAACAGGCGCTGGAGTGTGGCGACTTGGGGATGTTCACAGTAACTTCATTGCAGTGTTAATGCACAGCACTTTACAGCACAAAAACGATTGGGTCAAATAGCCTCCTTCTGTCCTGTGGGATATATTCCTCCTGCTTTTCATCCATCTGTCCCAAACTACTTCCTGTGTGAGAGTGTGTGCCTCCCTTCCTTCTATCTCTGTGTTTCTGTGTCTCTCTCTCTCTGTGTCTCTCTCTGTGTCTCTCTCTCTCTGTGTCTCTCCCTCTCTGTGTGTCTCTCCATCCCTGTCTCTCCCTCCCTGTCTCTCCCTCCCTGTCTCTCTCTCTCCCTGTCTCTCTCTCTCTCCCTGTCTCTCTCTCTCTCCCTGTCTCTCTCTCTCTCTCCCTGTCTCTCTCTCTCTCCCTGTCTCTCTCTCTCTCTCCCTGTCTCTCTCTCTCTCTCTGTCTCTCTCTCTCCCTGTCTCTCTCTCTCCCTGTCTCTCTCTCTCTCCCTGTCTCTCTCTCTCTCCCTGTCTCTCTCTCTCTCTCTCTGTCTCTCTCTCTCCCTGTCTCTCTCTCTCCCTGTCTCTGTCTTTCTCTCTGTCTCCCTCTCTCTGTCTCTCTCTATCTCTCCCTCCCTGTCTCTCTCTATCTCTCCCTCCCTGTCTCTCCCTCCCTGTCTCTGTCTCTCTCTCTGTCTCCGTCTCTGTCTCTTTCTGTCTCTCTCTCTGTCTCCCTCTCTCTCTGTCTCTCCCTCCCTGTCTCTCTCTCTCTGTCTCTCCCTCTCTCTGTCTCTCCCTCTCTCTGTCTCTCCCTCCCTGTCTCTGTCTCTCTCTATCTCTCCCTCCCTCTCTCTGTCTCTTTCTGTTTCTCCCTCTCTGTCTCTGTCTCTCTCTATCTCTCCCTCCCTCTCCCTCTCTCTGTCTCTTTCTGTTTCAGTCTCCCTCTCTCTGTCTCTTTCTGTCTCTGTCTCCCTCTCTCTGTCTCCCTCTCTCTGTCTCCCTCTCTCTGTCTCCCTCTCTCTGTCTCCCTCTCTCTGTGAGAGGCATGGAGCAGTAAATAATTCTGCTCCCTAGGGTGTGGGTAGGGGGTGGTGTCAGTGTGTCGGGGTGTGGGCAGGGGGTGGTGTGAGTGTGTCGGGGTGTGGGTAGGGGGTGGTGTGTGTTGGGGTGGGGGTAGGGGGTGGTGTGAGGGTGTCGGGGTGTGGGTAGGGGGTGGTGTCGGGGTGGGGGGTAGGGGTTGGGGTGAGTGTGTTGGGGTGGGGGTAGGGGGTGGTGTGAGTGTGTCGGGGTGTGGGTAGGGGGTGGTGTGTGTTGGGGGGGGGGTAGGGGGTGGTGTGAGTGTGTTGGGGTGGGGGTAGGGGGTGGTGTGAGGGTGTCGGGGTGTGGGTAGGGGGTGGTGTCGGGGTGGGGGGTAGGGGTTGGGGTGAGTGTGTTGGGGTGTGGGTAGGGGGTGGTGTGTGTGGGGGGTGGTGTGTGTGTCGGGGTGTGGGTAGGGGGTGGTGTGTGTGTTGGGGTGGGGGTAGGGGGTGGTGTGTGTCGGGGTGGGGGTAGGGGGTGGTGTGAGTGTGTCGGGGTGTGGGTAGGGGGTGGTGTGAGTGTGTCGGAGTGTGGGTAGGGGGTGGTGTGTGTTGGGGTGGGGGTAGGGGGTGGTGTGTGTTGGGGTGGGGGTAGGGGGCGGTGTGAGGGTGTCGGGGTGTGGGTAGGGGGTGGTGTGTGTCGGGGTGTGGGTAGGGGGTGGTGTGAGTGTTGGGGTGGGGGTAGGGGGTGGTGTGAGTGTGTCGGGGTGTGGGTAGGGGGTGGTGTGTGTGTTGGGGTGTGGGTAGGGGGTGGTGTGTGTGTTGGGGTGGGGGTAGGGGGTGGTGTGAGTGTGTCGGGGTGTGGGTAGTGTGTGTTGGGGTGGGGGTAGGGGGTGGTGTGTGTGTTGGGGTGGGGGTAGGGGGTGGTGTGAGTGTGTCGGGGTGTGGGTAGTGTGTGTTGGGGTGGGGGTAGGGGGTGGTGTGTGTTGGGGTGGGGGTAGGGGGTGGTGTGAGGGTGTCGGGGGTGTGGGTAGGGGGTGGTGTGAGTGTGTTGGGGTGGGGGTAGGGGGTGGTGTGAGGGTGTGTCGGGGTGTGGGTAGGGGGTGGTGTGTGTGTTGGGGTGGGGGTAGGGGGTGGTGTGAGTGTGTCGGGGTGTGGGTAGGGGGTGGTGTGTGTTGGGGTGGGGGTAGGGGGTGGTGTGTGTTGGGGTGGGGGTAGGGGGTGGTGTGAGGGTGTCGGGGTGTGGGTAGGGGGTGGTGTGAGTGTGTTGGGGTGGGGGTAGGGGGTGGTGTGTGTCGGGGTGTGGGTAGGGGGTGGTGTGTGTCGGGGTGTGGGTAGGGGGTGGTGTGTGTCGGGTGTGTGGGTAGGGGGTGGTGTGTGTCGGGGTGTGGGTAGGGGGTGGTGTGAGGGTGTCGGGGGTGTGGGTAGGGGGTGGTGTGAGTGTGTTGGGGTGTGGGTAGGGGGTGGTGTGTGTCGGGGGTGTGGGTAGGGGGTGGTGTGTGTTGGGGTGTGGGTAGGGGGTGGTGTGTGTGTTGGGGTGTGGGTAGGGGGTGGTGTG